>NC_044303.2:107466479-107769509 GCF_007474595.2 Lynx canadensis | reverse complement strand
TTTGTAGCCATAGCATTTTTCTTACCAAGGACAAACTTATTCTCCCTATTTTTCTAGATATGATTTCAGAGGAACAGGAAAAGGTGGCAGAGCAATGCAGAAGACCATTCCCACAGAAAACATGTCACTTAGCGTGAAACTAGTTACAGGAGGGAAGTCACGATATCAAAAAAAAAAAAAAAAAAAAAAATTCCCATGTTTCCTTTCCAGCCTGTGAAAGCATCCTAGCAAAACTGTAAAGATGTAAATTCTCCAAATGGTTTTGTATTTCTTTATTCTTGCTCTAGTAAGAAGACTTGAATTGAAACCCATGGCCATTTCTTCCATGATCCCTTGGTCCATATACATTCTTTTACATTTATGGAGAACACTGGATACTCTGATTTTATTACAGTTTAATGCTTTGAATTTGAAATGATGCCTTATGTGACTCTCCAAAATGGACAAGAAATTTGATATTAAGAAAAGTTGTAGGAAAAGTGAAGAGGAAGTTAAAGAGTTGTTTTTGAATACAGTGATACCTCAGGAAATGAATTTTCTGAGATTAAAGTTTCCTTTGAATGATGAGATTCATTGTTAACACACTAAACCAGTAAATCAAATGCAACAGAGTTGTCCAAATATGTGACTTGTGGCAACTTCCTTCTGCTTTGCCTCAACTGAAAATAAACTGTGAATAGCCTTGGACAAGAAAATAAAGTTGAAATATTTGTTTTCTTGGTAACAGCCTCTTCTTTTTTTCTATTGGAGTCCCACTATCATCTTATTTTCCTCACTCTCACTAACATGATGCATAGAGACAGAATTTGATAGAACCACTTATGTTTATTCATTTATCTACTGATTATATTTCAGTGTAATTTTCCCCACTTTATATATTAAATTAAAGGAATCTAGAGTTTGCATATTAGGTCTTTTATCTCTACTTGTAGACTGAGACTTTTTATCTATCTTGCAATAATTTTTAATTAACAGATAGGGAGTTAATAAATGAGAGAGATCCAGGGGCAAGTAGCAATTCTAAAATCATGTGTGGCCTGCTCAAATGTGCTTTCCTAAAGACAAGAAAAATCTAGTTTTTCAGGGTGGTTCCATTTTCCACTGATGCAAAGACCCAGTCTTAGACTATGGTGCTAGAAGGCCATTTTGGGGAACCGCCAGCACCATTTTCTACCATGTGCTTCCGTGAAGATTTGGATCTCTCACTAATGACTGTGATGTCTCCCCCAGAACATCCCATCCCTCCAGACCTCCACGCTACTTTAGTTTGGCATCCCTGGCATGTGGAAGACTCCTAATAACTCTTCTTAACCTTCTCGTGCTTCAGACGTTCCCAGATACGTATGTGATACCTTTCCAAATATCTGGGTCAGAAGATGTACTTATTTTAACCCTCTGCCCCTTGTCCCCATGCCTAAGCCTATTTATTTATCTAACTCAAAGTATCCCCAAGAGGCCAGGTAGGCATTCCTACATTCTTGGGTTATAATGGCATCTTTTTTCTGTATTTTTATTGTTAAATAAGCAATGGGGTGTGGTATTTAAGTTAGGCCAGGCATATATATCATAGACATCCGGGGTGACTGGGTGTCTCAGTCGGTTGGGCATCCGACTTTGGCTCAGGTCATGATCTCACAGCTGGTGAGTTTGAGCCGCGCATCAGGCTCTGTGCTGAGAGCTCAGAGCCTGGAGCCTGCTTTGGATTCTGTCTCCTCTCTCTGCCTCTCCCCCGACCCTGCTTCAAAAACAAATATTAAAAAAATATCATAGACATCCAATAACAGTAACAAACTGTGTAAGACTTTTATAATATTTAACTTACACTGCACCTTGTGTATACAGATAAAATTCACTTTATTTTGCCAGTAAACATTCTGGTGACTTCTCCCTGAGCCACTACCTTCCTGTTAGTGAGGACAAACACCAACCTATAACTAGTCCAAGCTTAGTTTGCCTATTAATTTAAAAGTAACTTAACACACCAGTGTTCAGACTCTTTTACATAAAAATTCTTGGATTCTCTGAGAATTTTCTTCACTGACACTACAGGATGGTTTGAGAGAGGTACAGAAGGTCCTAAGCCCTGCTTATGATACCCTTAGCATTCTCTGGTTTTGGGGATGAGGGTTCACTTGGATGTGCTTCTCCTGCTGGACAATCGTCCTCCAATCCTAATCTGGGCTCTCTGTTTTAGTCAGGTCTTGGTAGTCGTTACTTGTCACCCTCAGTCTCAGTTCCCATTGGGGCCACAGACACTTCTGAATTCTGCCTGGGGTTTCCAATGGCCCCACAGAGGTCCATCCTGTCACCACCATCGCACCTCACTCTAATTCATCAACACTCCAGTGTAAGTGCCACAGCCAGACTCTCAGCTGCTTCTGGGTCACATCTGTGTGTGATGGGAAGTCTCTACTTATGCCCAATCTCTCTGTTTTGCTTGATGTGGCCGTGACCCGGCCTGGAACAGCAGCAGCCTATGATAGAGCCTTTTTTCCAGGGACTTCAAGACTGTGTGTATGGTGGGGGTGTGTATGTGTGTGGTGTATGAGTGTAGTATGTGAGTGTATGTGGTATGTGTGTGAGGTACGTGTGGATGTGTGGTGTCTGGTGTGTGCATGGTGTGTGTGTGTGGGCATGTGGTGTGTTTAGTGTGTGGTAAGTCATCTTCACTTATCTAACACATCTCTTCCTCTCTGGGCCAAAATCTGGATCATGGGCATTTGAGACAGGAGTTCATGTTCCTTGTTCTTTCCCTTTTTCTTTCTCTGCCATAACCACAAGAGTGTTCTTTCCTAATTTCCTCTGCTTTGCTTGCCTACCATATCTTCTGACATACCAAATCAAGAAATTAAGGAATTTTAAACAATTCCTTTACAGTAAACTAGTCTATTTGCAAGATTCTGTTTTTGAATGTTAGAAGTCAAATGATGCCTTTGTCTTTTATTAAGACAAGGATGTCTAATAGACATTCAGATGAATGGGTGCTTCTTGTGGTCATGTGCTCTTTAAAGATAAAAGAAAAAATACATCAGTAATACTCATAAATTTTCTCCCTTTGCAACTATGATCCTGACCTTCAGGGTTTAGTCCTTTATTACTGTAGTGGGGTTTCCCTTTCTGTAGATGAAAGAGAACACCTTTATCTATCTATCTATCTATCTATCTATCTATCTATCTATCTATCTATCTTCCTTTCTTTTCTTTTCTTTTCCTTTTTCTTTCCTTTCCTTTCCTTTTGAAAGCAAGAGCACGAGTGGGGGAAGGGGGCCGAGGCGGGGGGGGGGGGTAGAAAGAGAGAGAGAGAGAGAGAGAGAGAGAGAGAATATAAATCTTTAACAGGCTCCATGGTCAGTGCAGGGCCTGACGCAGGGCTCAATCCCTGGGATCATGACCTGAGCCAAAATCAAGGGTTGTATGCTCAACTGACTAAGCTACCCAGGCACCCCAGAACACCTTCATCTTTTTTTTTTCTTTTAATATATGAAATTTATTGACAAATTGGTTTCCATACAACACCCAGTGCTCATCCCAAAAGGTGCCCTCCTCAATACCCATCACCCACCCTCCCCTCCCTCCCACCCCCCATCAACCCTCAGTTTGTTCTCAGTTTTTAAGAGTCTCTTATGCTTTGGCTCTCTCCCACTCTAACCTCTTTTTTTTTTTTTTTCCTTCCCCTCCCCCATGGGTTCCTGTTAAGTTTCTCAGGATCCACATAAGAGTGAAACCATGTGGTATCTGTCTTTCTCTGTATGGCTTATTTCACTTAGCATTACACTCTCCAGTTCCATCCACGTTGCTACAAAAGGCCATATTTCATTTTTTCTCATTGCCACGTAGTATTCCATTGTGTATATAAACCACAATTTCTTTATCCATTCATCAGTTGATGGACATTTAGGCTCTTTCCATAATTTGGCTATTGTTGAGAGTGCTGCTATGAACATTGGGGTACAAGTGCCCCTATGCATCAGTACTCCTGTATCCCTTGGATAAATTCCTAGCAGTGCTATTGCTGGGTCATAGGGTAGGTCTATTTTTAATTTTCTGAGGAACCTCCACACTGCTTTCCAGAGCGGCTGCACCAATTTGCATTCCCACCAACAGTGCAAGAGGGTTCCCGTTTCTCCACATCCTCGCCAGCATCTATAGTCTCCTGATTTGTGCATTTTGGCCACTCTGACTGGCGTGAGGTGATACCTGAGTGTGGTTTTGATTTGTATTTCCCTGATAAGGAGCGACGCTGAACATCTTTTCATGTGCCTGTTGGCCATCTGGATGTCTTCTTTAGAGAAGTGTCTATTCATGTTTTCTGCCCATTTCTTCACTGGGTTATTTGTTCTTCGGGTGTGGAGTTTGGTGAGCTCTTTATAGATTTTAGATACTAGCCCTTTGTCCGATATGTCATTTGCAAATATCTTCTCCCATTCCGTTGGTTGCCTTTTAGTTTTGTTGATTGTTTCCTTTGCTGTGCAGAAGCTTTTTATCTTCATAAGGTCCCAGTAATTCACTTTTGCTTTTAATTCCCTTGCCTTTGGGGATGTGTCGAGTAAGAGATTGCTACGGCTGAGGTCAGAGAGGTCTTTTCCTGCTTTCTCCTCTAAGGTTTTGATGGTTTCCTGTCTCACATTTGGGTCCTTTATCCATTTTGAGTTTATTTTTGTAAATGGTGTGAGAAAGTGGTCTAGACTTTAGCCTCTACTACAAAGCTGTAATCATCAAGACAGCATGGTATTGGCACAAAAACAGACACACAGACCAATGGAATAGAATAGAAACCCCAGAACTAGACCCACAAACGTACGGCCAACTCATCTTTGACAAAGCAGGAAAGAACATCCAATGGAAAAAAGACAGCCTCTTTAACAAATGGTGCTGGGAGAACTGGACAGCAACACCTTCATCTTTTAAAGTGATGTAAAAATAGAGTTGTTTGTAGGAAAAACATTTGGATAGGAGAATTGGAGGCTAGATAAATAATCTTTAGGTTACCCTCAGTCTAAAATTCTATTTCTGTGATTCTAAGAATCAGAAATTCTCTATCCCATTTCTATCCTTCAACTGTGTGAAACTGTGTTCCATTTTATTTTGGCTCAGTCCTTGCTCCCATACAATCTATATCAATACAATGGCCAAAATGACTATTCTAGATGTAAATCAGATCATGGCTACTCTGGTCAAAACTCTCAAATGGCTTCCCATTGCACTTATAATAAAGCCAAAAATTGTACCATGGCACATAGAGCTTGCAGGTGTTCTAGTACATGTCCACCTCTGATTTCATTTCCACCCACTTTCTCCTAGTCCCTGACCACCAGCCTCAGTGGCCTCCTTGAGGGTTCCCCAGAGTGTCAAACAACAACAACAAAATCACTTTTTAAAATGACACACAGAAAGAAATATGACTGACTTTATGACTCAGTACACACAAACGTGTATACAAAGTAAAGGAAATATCTTATGAAAAACATGTTTACTTTATGCAATGAACTCTGGTATCTTCTTTTGAAATTGGCTTTGTTCTATTCTACACTTTGTTTAAAAAATGTTCTTGATGGGGGTGTCTGGGTGGCTCAGTCAGTTAAGTATCTCTGACTCTTGATTTCAACTCACGTGATGATACCATGCTTTGTGAGATCAAGCCCCATGTCAGGCTCTGTGCTGACAGTGTCGAGCTTGTTTGGCATCTTCTCTCTCCCTCTCTCTCTGCCCCTCCCCTGCTCTCTCTCTCCCTCTCTCAAAACAAATAAATTCATTTTAAAGAAAGAAAAAAGTGTTCTTGATGGACTAAATTTATCATATTATTCAGTTCGGGTAGCATTGATATTACAAAATAATATCTTCCTTCACAACTCTGAAATAGCAGTTCCTTTTAGACTCAATTTTCCTACTCTGTTTAATTTTTCCCACAGTACTTACCAATCTAATATTATATCTACATTTGTTTATTTGTTTAGTTTTATTTTCTTACTTAACCACCTGGCATTAACCCAGGAAATAAGCTCTATGAATGCAAAGACTGTCAATATTTTGTTCAGTGATGGATTCACAGTGCCTAAAACAGTGCTTGGCTTATAGAAGGTAGAAAATAACTGTCTGTTCATAAAATAATGAACCACAGCAAATTCATACAATGGTTAAGAACTTGCAATGTGGAGCCAAATGCCTGGTCGAAATCTCAGCTCTGTAACTTCTCAGTGCTTCACCCTGGCCAAGATACGTACACTTTCTACCTTACCTGTTGTAGGAATAATAATGAGCCATTACTTAGGTTATTTTGTGATTATTAACATTAAATTAACTTGTGTAACACACCTGGAACAGCGTCTAGCACCTAGGAAGTGGTAAGTAAATATTTCCCATTATTATTGCTATTGTTTATAAGATGGGATGAATGCAGAAAGTTATAGATGTAGAAATCACTCTAGAGCTGTCATTAATCATCTTAATTAATTAATAACACAGATACTTAGGTGACTAATGTGCAAAATTTGTGTGGAGTGCTGTGATGATAAATGATGCACCTGGCACAGACAAATAATTAGTTCTTATATGTAAAGTGATAGGTAAGAACAAGTCTATAAGTCCTTTCAGAAAGCTTTCATTAGAAAGACATGGGGGGAGAAAACGAAGTTGTTCAGAAGAGAGAGAGGCCCCCCCCCCCCAGCCTCTCAGTAGGTCCCTGTGGAGAAATAAAATTGCCTTTACTTTCTCAGCCTTCTAGTAAAAAGCTCTAGCCCCCTGAGACTTCATATACTGTGAGATTTAGTTCTGTAGCCATTTGTCTAGTAAATTGCTCTGACTCAAAAGGATAATAAAACTCTTATCTTGACAAGAAGGCTGATGGCTACAACCTAGACTAGGTTCCTATGTTAACCCTTCAATGTGCTGTGAAGACTGGAACTGCTATCTTTATAGATGTTTTTGTTTCAAGAAAGAGTTAGGCAGTCTCTGGAGACAACCTCTGGTTTCTAGAAAGCTTTCATTTACATACCAAAGGGCCAGAGCAAGAAGGAGATCCTTTTAGGAGATAAAGAGACATCTGTCTCCTCCCACTTTGTAAGCAGAGAAAAGTAATTTTCTCCTTTCTTGCCTATGGATGAGTCTGGCCACCAGGGTAAGACAAGTGACTTGGCTCTTATCTTGTCACTCCAGGGGTCGGGAATAGGGCATAGGGAGAATAACTCATTTATTACGTACCATGAAGTACTTACTAAGAAATCTGTCTTTGATCCTATACATGATCCTCATGTATAGATTCACGATAATATGAATAAATGTGAAATTTAAAAACACAACAGCATCCAAATAATTTTTTTCCAGATGAGTGAAGGACCTGGGTCCCCCTTTAAAGTAAACTTAGATTTTGTTTTCTCTAATGAAGGAGGTAATTATTATTAACACCCCAAAATTATTTTCCATTCACCAGGAAATTTAGTCACAGTTGATAAAACTAAATATAATAGGATTAGACTTGAGTTAAATTCCTCATTAGGCCTTAGTCTCCTCATTTGTTATATGAGAACATTAATAGTACATACCTAATAAAGTTTTGGAGGCTTAAATTAGATACCCAGTTATGTATGTGAGCTTGGAAACAGACCCTCTGGCCTTTAAATGGCCACAATGCTGACTGAGAGCTTTATTCCAACTACAAGAGAGATCCTGAGCCAGAACCAGCCAACTAAATGTCTCCCAGATCCCTGACCCTCAGAAATTACAAGACAAAATAAATTTCATTGTTTTCAGCTGCTAAGATTTAGCGTAACTTATTACACAGCAACGTATAAGGAAGAGAGATGTAAAATCATTTTCACAATACTTGGCATATATTCCCAAAAAAAGTTGGTCAATAATAGCAGCAACAGCAAGGCCTAGAGGGAAGAAATGTGATTACAGAGCAGGATGCTCATAAATGCAAAAAAAAAAAAAAAAAACCCCAAAAACCCAAAACAAAAAACCTGTTTGTATTTCAAAACAAAGCCATTCTAACCACTGCATACAAGCCAAACACAATCTTCATAGCATGATAATACTTTGACCTCTATAAGCAGATGCTGCAGATGTGGGAAGGACAACGAGAGCACACAAACTCTCACCTGGCTCTCACCCAAAGAATCACTTCTCTAAAGTACTTGAGATTTCTGACCCACTCCTGAAATGCAAAACACAGAAAGAAAGTTTTTCCTGAGGGGAAAATATCAGAAGTTCTTTAGACCTAATAGTAAAAACTAAGCATGTTTTCCTTCTGTGACAGTGATAAAAACAATAATGTGTTACAGACAAACATAATATGTGACAAATACCAAATGGGTACAGAGTAGAAACTGTGGTCCAGTGTCATAATTTCACATGTTCAAATTGCCTTTTATGTGCCAATAAGTTTATATTTCCATCCATGTAGAAGGTAATAATGTGTGTGGTGGGGGCGGGGGGGCAGAGAACAGAGATTAAAGTGCAATTTGAAAATGATAATTCACAAGTCCATGATATTTCTTTATAGAAACATGGCAAAGTCAAAAATAATGCCCATCAATCATTATCTGACTAGAACTCCAGGTGAGTAAAAGTAACTAGGACAGATGAGCAATGGTTTATTTATTTCTATGTCACTTTATTTCATAGCGGACCCTATCCCTGTGATAGATCATCAGTGTCAAGGAAGTTGCAGTTTAATAATAAATGAAACGTTTCCATTCCTGTCAGTAGGATCATGAGTAATAACTTTTTTTTTCCTGTTTACTCATTTTAGAAATCATTTAATCCACCATGGTCATCTCCAGTAGCCCAAAATAATATTCAAGAGATCACAGACTTGAATTGCCTAAATTTATTTATTTTTTCTTTATTCTTTTTGTTTGTTTTTTGAGAGAGACAGAATGATAGAGAGACAGCGTGTGAGCAGGGGGTAGGGCAGAGAACGAGGAAGAGAGAATCTTAAGCAGGCGCTCAGCCTGAAGGCCAATATGGCGCTTGATCTCACAGCTCTAGAGATCATGATCTGGGACAAAATCAAAAGTCAGAGGCTTTATCAACTAAGCCACACAGGTGCCCCTCTTTTTTTTTACTTTTTAAATTTTTTTGTCATTTATTCATTTTTTTAAAGGTATATTTGTGACATATCCTTCTTAGGTTGGTAGTCAAGACCTTCTGAAAACTGATCCTAACCTGACGTTCCTACTACCATACCACCTTATACATACCACGTTTTAGGTTAATGGAGATACTTCCCCATAAACCACACTGCTCTATCTGACTCTATTTCAGGTCTGCATGTTTAAAGACATCCACTATTTCAAGAATGCTACATTCTACCTCTGAATTGCCACACACAACAGGATTCCTATGCAGAAAATCCATTAGAATTGACATTATATATGTATAAAAAAAAAAGCTACTGAAACTAGTAAGTGATTGGTAAATGTTACAGGATGCAAGATTCATATTAAAAAAGGCAACTGTATTTATATATTTTAACAACAAACAAAAATTGAAATGAAAAGATAACATCAATTATAATACATTAAGGGTATGAAACACTGTGGAATAAATCTGACAAAAGAATGCTCAAGATCTTTACATTAGTAACTACAAAACATCGATACACCATATTCTGAGTTCAGAAGACTCAATATTGTTAAATATAAATTCTTTCCAAATTTATCCATGTTTAATGTGATCCTAATAAAAACTTTGACAAGACATTTTATAGAGTTTAAAGAGTTCATTCTAAAATTCATCTAGAAATTCAAAGGCCCTACAATTATTCAAAACAATTTTCAAAAACAAATAGTTGGAAGAACTACTTTTACCTGATTTTAAGACATACTATAAAACTCTGGCAATCTAGACAGTGTGGTATCTGTGTCAAGAAAGAAAATACATCAGTGCATGTAAATGAAGTTTCCAGAAATAGTTCCACACCTATATAGACAACTGATTTTCTTAAAAGGTACAACAGAAATTTAACAGAGAAAGGATAGCCTTTTAACATATGGTACTGGATCTACTGGCTATAAGCAATTAACTTCAATCCATATCTTCAATATATAAAAATCTACTCAAAATGGATCATAGAACTAGATGTCAAACCTAAAAGAAAACAGCAGAGAACTTCATGACCTGGTTCTGGCAAAGATTTCTTAATTATGACACCAAAGACAAGGTCCATAAAAGAAATATATGATAAAGGAAACTTCAAAGTTAAAAATATTTGCTTTTTAAAGGAATGAAAATACGAGGCAGAGACGAAAAAGGAAGTATTTTCAAGTTCTATATCTGATAAAGGATTCTATCTATAATAAGCTCACAAAATTCAGTAAGAAAATCCATTAAAAAACAATTTTAAAATCTGAAACTCATTTTTAAACGGGCAAAATACTTGGATAGTTCACCAAGAATATGTATAAATTAGCAATAAGTAATATAAAAATCAACATCAGTAATAAAGACATGCAGAATAACTCCACAGTGTGATACCACTGACAACATTTTAAACATTTTAAAATTAAACATTTTAAAATTAAAAAGCCTGACCATTCCAAGTTTTGACAAGGATGTGGAAAAAATGACACTCAGACCTTCTGGTTGGAATGTAAGATGGCATGACCAATTTGGAGCGAGGTTTGGCAGTTTCTTAAGAAGTTAAATTTACAACTACCACAGGACCCAGCCATTCCACTCCCAGTTATTTTCCAAGAGAAAAGAAACATGTGTACACAGAAAGATTTGTGGCTGAATATTTGTAGGAGCTGTATTTGTCAACAGCTCCAAAGAGAAAATAACTCAAATATTTCTCAGTAGGTAAATGAATAAACACAATGTGGTATATCCATACAATAGACTCCAAGGGACAACTGCATGCAACAACTTGTATGAGTCTCAAAATATTTATGCTGAGTGAAAGAAGCTAGATAAAAGAAATTGCATAATGTAAGATTTCTTTTATATAAAATCATTTCTTATATATAAAATCTTAAGGTCCAAACTAATTTACAGTGACAGAAAACAGATCATTGGTTGTCTGAGGATCAAACAAAAAGAAAAACAGATTAGGAAGAAAACTTCTGACCATGTCAGAAATGTTCATTACCTTTGCGTTACTCATTTCACACGTGTGCATATATGTCTGAATTCAGAAGGCTACATACTTTAAATGTGTATATTGTGCACTATATTGTTTATCATTTATATCTCAATAAAACTATTAAAGCTAGAAAGACAAACTGTCTTTATAATCCAACTATATGCTATTTATGAGGTATATATAAAACATTAACCCATGGAAACTTTGAAGTAAGAAGGAATAGAAAAAAAATACCTTGCAAACAATAACCAAAAGACTTTCATATAGGCAGAATTATAACTATTCTGCTTAACTGACTGAGCCACCCAGGTGCCCTAGAATTATAACTATTCTGTACCTTGACTAAGTCTGTATCAGTAGAGATATTGCACTTTAGTTTTGTACAAATAGTTTTGTAAGATGTTGTCGTTGGGTAACATGAGGAAAGAGGGTGTATGAGCTCTCTGAAGTCTTACAACTACATGTTAATCTATAATTATCTGAAAAATTTAAAAACTCAATTAAAAAAAAAAGAAAGCCATATAACCATATTACTATCAGGCAAATTGACTTTGAGGAAAAGCTAATACCAGAGGAAAACAGGCAAGTTTCAATAATAATTAAAGTTATATAGGGGCGCCTGGGTGGCGCAGTCGGTTAAGCGTCCGACTTCAGCCAGGTCACGATCTCGCGGTCCGTAAGTTCGAGCCCCGCGTCGGGCTCTGGGCTGATGGCTCAGAGCCTGGAGCCTGTTTCCAATTCTGTGTCTCCCTCTCTCTCTGCCCCTCCCCCATTCATGCTCTGTCTCTCTCTGTCCCAAAAATAAATAAACGTTGAAAAAAAAAATTAAAAAAATTTTTTTTAAAAAATAAAGTTATATAAAAAAAGATACAAAAAATTTAAGTTTGCATATACCTAATTAGTGTAAAATTTCAGAGCACAAGGAGAAAGAAACTAATCAGTAACCATAACAGGATATCCTAAAAATTTTAGTCATTGATAGAACAAACAGAAGTCAGTAGGAATGTAGGAAATTTTTTAAAGGGCTTAAATTATCTTGAAAACTGATGCTCCAGTTAAAATCTTCAAAAACACATCTTTTACAATTTTGTGCACTCAATTTTGTCTACTAACTCTTTCTAAAGGAATTAAATAATAAATAATTGCCCCTTCTGGATTAAAAAAAGTTTATCTTATCTCTCACATTTCCTTTCTTATTCTTTTTATGAGCTACTATATTTTCTTAATTTTCCATTCCATACTTGTATTGACAAACTCTTAATTTTATTACCATGTTTTAAGAATTTCTAATAATTCCTTCTTATTTTTCTGAAGTGTTTCTTTTAAAAAGAGTCTTGATCTTTTTAGAACTGATCTTTTTTGGGGGGCTTCCTGAGGGTAGTCATTAAATGTATTTAAAGATATTTTCCGTTGCCTAAAACATCTCTGCTTCCTCTGGGGTCAGGTTTTATGTTTATCATGATTTTTCTTTTTCAACTTTAGGCTTTCTTCAAATATCTATTTCCAATTGGAATTTTCCAATTCTAGGTAAATTTTCCTGATTCAATTTAAGAGCGAATATGATGCTGACTGGGTGCTTGGAAAGAGAAGGGTTTTCCTCTCGGTTAATGACAGTCACATTTACATTTATATGTGACTGTCCTCAGTTTATTCAATGTCTATAAAGAAGAACCCCTTCTGACATTATTATATTTTGTTTGCTTGGGCAGTAAAGCATTTACCTAGATGGTAAATAATGTGCATGTGGAGAAATTACTATGTCTTGGGAGGGGTTGGATGACTTTTAAGTATACAGATTTAAATCAATAACAATGTTATTTTCAGCTGCACTTCCTATGTCCAATAGTCATCATATTAGCCTCTTCAAACATTCTTCTGGAGAGGTTGCCTCCTCCTAGTCTGAAGCCCTCACCAAGGACATTCTAGATGCTGGCCTCTTCCAGTATGCTTCATACCTACCATAATCCATAATATTTTAATTATACTCATTTAGTTATGCTTCCCTCTTCCTTTGTAGTTGTGTGGTTATGCTTTTAATGAATGTTATATAGAAAAGAGTTGATAGAATATATTCTTTGTATGATATGATTAAATAGAATCCAATAGACACTTGTGTGTGTATGTGTTTTATTTATTTTTTGTTTTTTGAGAGACAGTGTGTATGCATGCATGCAGAGTAGGGGAGAGCTTAAGCCAGCTCCTTGCCCAGTGCAGAGCCTGATGCATGGCTCAATCTCATAATGGTGAGATCATGATCTGAGCCAAAATCAAGAGTAAGACACTTAACCAACTAAGCCACACAGGCACCCCCAATTGACAGTTGAAATGTAGTCAGGATGTGCTTTCAGATTTTTAAAAAATTAATAATTTATATATCTTTTTTTATGTTGGTCACAGTAACACTGGTTCACTGCTAATTTCTTGTATTTCTATCCCTCAAACTTCAATAAGAAAACTGAGTGCAGAAGTGTTTCTATCATTTGCCATGTGATTTTCTTCACATTGTGGGGAGGAAAACTTCATCTATTTTAAACCATAATTTCCATAGATTGAATTCACTTAGAGTCTTCCTAGGTCCCTGATAATCTATAATCAGCATGTAATTGGAGAGCATATGAGTCATCATAAAAACCACACACACAAACGGCAAAATGAAATGAAACTTTGAAAAAGATGGGAGTGGCAGCAGACAAGCACATAGGGATTGAGTTTTTAAGCACAAGTGCTCATTGGTAGCAAATAATAAGTAATTAGATTAAGAGAAGCAAAGAAAACAGTTGAAGTATTAAAAAGTCCATTAAACTATACGAATACTTCTGCAAGATAAGACTGTCAGGAGAAAGGCTATGGAATCCAGAGTTATTGGAGACTAAAAGGTGACACCTGTCTACTGGGGGAAATAATTAAAAAGTAATGGTATCAATGCTGCCCATCCACTGTGTGAGATGAGGCTCCCAAGAAAACCTATATGCCTCAAATGACTCTATATTTATTCACAACTGTCACCTCTCCTCTACTTTAGAGAATCCCATGTCTCATTGGCTGAGTCATGTCAGATCAAATTAGCTCTTAACTGACGGATGCCTATGATGCTGCTTGTGTTTCTAGAGATGAGGGAAATATGACTTAGCAGTCCTGAGTGTAGAAAATGCTGAGTGAGGTGTTTTGCTTTTACAAAGTGAAACCTATAGAGCAAGAGATTTCTAGTTGTTTTATTTTTCTTTTTTACTCCCTCTCCTTCTCAATTACTGATAATGTAACTGTGACTGAGAAGATTAGGAAGCCATTTAATTGGAGTCCATTTTAAATGAAATTCTCACCTAACTTAAAATACAAAAATGGGTTAGTAACTTTCAAATTCTCTTCACCCCAGCAGTAAATGATTTTGCATAAAAATAGTGATCCCATGGGAGCACCTGGATGGCTCAGTCGGTTAAGCATCTGACTCTATTTTGGCTCAGGTCATGATCTGACAGTGGAGAGACTGAGCCCCATGTGAGGCTCTGTGCTGACAGCATGGAGCTTGGGATTCTCTCTCTCTCTCTCTCTCTCTCTTGCTCTCGCTCTCTCTCTCTCTTTCCATCTCTCTCTGTCCCTCCTCAACTCGCTCACTCTCTCTCTTTCACAAAATAAATAAATAAGCTTTAATTAAAAAAAAAATGGTTCCAATGTAAGTGAAAACAAATATCATCATCCTGTATTCAAAAAACAATGTGATTTAACAGTGACCCAAAATTGCATGTGAAAAAATATTTTTAAGCTTATTTACTATTTAAACTAAAGTGAGTGCTTAAGCAATATCTCAGATCCAGATGGTGGTGATTTAGGGGCCAAGCCAAGTTTCCTAATATTCTAAGGGCCTAGGGTTTCAGACAACACTCATATGCATGTCAACACTTTGGGGTAGATATATAAAGAGATAATAAAAAGAGTTGGAATTCCGGAAGTTGGTACCACGAGAAGAGATTTCCAAAACAAGGAAGAAGAAATTGTTAAAAGAGTGCTTGGAATAGACTGCTGAAAGCATTACAAACTATGAGAGCCTAAGTAACTTATAAATAATTCAACTATATTTAGTTTGAGCCGTATTATTTACTCATAATCTAGTATAAATTCAGTATAAAAATTTTTTGTAAAGGTAGAATGCCATGCGATACAGTAAAGGAATTTTTTCTGGAGGAGTGAGAAAATGTTATGCACCAAGGTTCATGAAAACACATCTTAATTTTATATAATTAGCGGTAGTGATGAAAAGTTAACCCAAGTCCAACAGTAGGGAAAATCTTGTATGGGTGCTCCCCATAAGTGAAGTCCTCATGATATCAGTGAAGAAAGTTCTGGAGTGCTCTGAAATTGATGATGATGGCATGACTGGAAGAGGGTGCTAACGCAGACTCAAACAATCATAAAGTGTGGGAAATAGCATCAGCAAGTGCTCAACTCACAAAACGTGAGTGGAGAGAACCTCCACCGCTGTTCTACGAGAGATAGGTTTTCTTTTTTTTCCCCTTCAGATCATGGCAAATATTCCTAAATACAAATCTATGAAGTTGATATTTTTAAAATCTTGGGTACAGGCAGTCAGTAATCAACATGAGCTCCTAACACACAGATGTACAAGTGCACAGTGACCTGTTTGCAATGGTATGACTACCTTTTTTTAAAACCTTGCTTGAAGTTCTTAATTTCTACAGGGTTTGGATTTGTATATATGTCTGCATGTGAATCAGGGACCTGTGATTAAACTTCCTAATGCTGAGTTGAAAGCTCACATCCTCAGTAGTGCACACCAGCTTAGAAAATTCATCTGTATGTCACTCATAAGCTGAGGACATGATCAATGAGGATGGCTAAAGAGAAAAGCTAATACTGGAAGTAATGACAAGTGGAAACTTTATTTTTACATATTTTCTTCCCTCCTTGGTCCTAATAGACATCTAGACTTTATTTGCAAAAGATGGGGCGCTTTGTCTCTTAACAGGGTGATTAGTATGACACCTGCCATATACACTAAACTATTGAAATCTACAGACGCTGCTTCGTGTTGGTTCAGTCTACTGCAGAGGTCAGGCCTTCTGCAAAGACTTATACACATATATGAACAGCACATATACACAACACAGATACATACACATACACACACATGCGCATCCCCTCTGTGGTGAAAGTGACTTTAGGTTAAAATGCGCAGGGAATTAGGGGCACCTGAGTGGCTCACTTGGTTAAGCGTCTGACTTCGGCTCAGGTCTGACTTCAGCTCAGGTCATGATTTCACAGTTCGTGAGTTCGAACCCTGTGTCGGGCTCTGTGCTAACAGCTCAGAACTTGGAGCCTTCTTCAGATTCTGTGTCTCCCTCTCTCTGCTCCTCCCCCACTCACACTCTGTTTCTCTCTCTCTCAAAAATAAATAAATAAATAAAAACATTAAAAAAATTTTTTTTTAATGTACAGGGAAATGAACTCCAAATCTGTTTCATACATGATGCCAGGAAACAAAAGAATGTTTTTCACTTTTCCAGGGTGCTGAGTTAAATCATGCCTAAAGTGGGAAGAAAAGTAGCGGACTGCCCACCTGAGAAGAAACGATTTGGGGCTGTTTGACAAATCTGATGTAGATATACTGAATCTATTCTTAATTTTTTAATACCTTTTTCTGAACCAATTAGTGGCTCAAAAGGCAACTCACTGAATTATGGTGTTTTCTTTTATACTTTGGGGTGCCTGATATACAAAAAAATTGATATATATTTTAAATATATATTTTTAAAAAATTTTGCTATATATTGCACATTAGTTATTTTTTTAAAAAAAACATTTTTTTTGACACTCCTCTGGAGAGAATTCCTATTCATTGGACAAAATATTTTCTATTTTAATAATTTTGAAATTGTGTCTGCAAGCAGTGTAAGAGTCATATAAAATGTTCCATGTCAACTGTGCAGTGAGTTTATCAAACCTATTACCAAAATTAATGAAGGAGCATGAAATACAGTTAAAGAAGAATCAGTATTCTGAACTCTATAGCCTCAAATCATCTTTAGTCCCCTGAAGACACTTTTAATCACTAAAAGACATTAGAAAGATTGTTGGCTGAAACTTCCAAGCAATAAAGCCAGAAATAAATGGCTAAAGGTCTAGCTTGCATTCTCATCACTGTGTATGCAGCCGTTTATCACACCTATGAGAGGACCCAATAGTTCATCTTCTCTGGATGGCATCTATAAATATAAAGATGTTAATGGATGCTTAGGGAGCATGTTTGTGAAGTAATATAAACTCTTTGTAAAAACATCCCAAATACATTATTTCAACTACATACCTTTTTTTTTTTTTTTTTCCCTCCAGAGTAACTCTATCCCAGTAAGAAACTCATGCCTCCAGGTTCATTTATATTAACAAACACAAAGGGGAGTGAAGCCAGGCTACAGAAGTTGTCACCAGATTGTTCTCTTCAGGTTATCTACACTACTGTGCTAGAATCTGGTTGGCAAGTCAGGGCTCATCTCTGTGGTCCAGACAAATTCTTGAACCTGGGCTCATTAGCATTTATGTTCAGTATTAAGAATTGCTGTCAGAATCAAAGTAAAAGTACTTGACATGTTGTTAGACAGGCTGAACTCCGACATCACAAATAATGTATTGCCTAGCTTTCTCCCAAAATTTAAAGTTGTCCTTTAATAAATGTTTAAGTGTATTTTTGCAAATATGTACCACTTATGTTGATCAAAACTTAAAAAAAATCTCAATATGGAATTTTATCATGGATAGAGATTTTCACAAGCTAATTAGATTTTTTTTTAATGTTGACTTGTTTTTTAGAGACAGAGAGAGAGACAGAGAGAGACAGCGAGAAGGGGAGTGGCAGAGGGAGAGGGAAACAGAATCCCAGGCAGTTGCTGTGCTGTCAGTGCAGAGCCTGACGTGGGGCTTGAACCCATGAACCATGATCATAACCTGATCCAAAACCAAGAGTTGGATGCTTCACTGACAGAGCCACCCAGGAGCCCCTGCTCATTAGATGGTGACAAAGTTTCTATGAACTCATATTGGCAAACGATATATCAGCTAATACCAAAAGATAAGAAAATTCACTGACTTCTGGAACTAACCCTGAAAGAGAAATGATTTAAAGATCACTGGACCCAACCTCCTTCTATATACACAATGACAGCATGGACAGGACAGCCTGAGCCCACCAGCAGGTAGAAGTCAGGCTGCATGACCTCCCATGTAACCCATGACCTGCAGACTCTAAGAAAGGAGCCAAGTAGTATCTGAATCCAAAAACTTATGGGCATTGGTTCTTAAATTGTGGTCCCCAAACCAAAAGCATCAGCATCATGTGGGAATTTGTTAGAAATACAAATTCACAGGCCCCACCTCAGAGCTACTGCATCAGATACTCTGTGGATGGGGGCCAGTGATCTGTGTTTTAATAAGTCCTTCAGATGATTCTAATGCACGCTGAAGTGGGAGAACTGCAGCGATAGGAGATTAGTTCAAGAAAGGATGTTTAATTTTTCCTATTCACATTTACAAAGCATTAAAAATAAAACAACTGAAATTGAAAAATACTCTGATCAAAGATTTATAATTAGGTTGACAATGATTTTCTTTCTTTCTTTCTTTTTGTATAAAAAGCCAACTGGGTATAATGTTTAAAAGATATGCCAATATAATGCACGATTCTTTGCTAAAATAAATAGGTGAAGAGGATTAAGACATATAAACTTGCAGATACAAAATAAATAAATCATGAGGATGAAAATTACAGCAAGAGGAATACAGTCAATAACACTGTAATAGCATGGCATGGTGACAGATGTGATTACACTTATCCCGGTGAGCACTGAGAAATGTATGGAACTGATGAAGCACTATGTTGTACACCTGAAAGTAGCAGAACACTGTATGCGAACTATAATTCAGTAAGAATAAATAAATAAAAATAATACCTTAAAGGAAACATACAGTTTAATATACGAGAGTTATATAATAAAACATCAGTCTTCAAAAAATGCTTATTTTCTTTAAGTTTTTATTTGGAGGTGGGGGGAGGGTCAGAGAGAGAGGGAGAGAGAATCCCAAGCACTGTTAGTTCAGAGCCTATCCCAAAAATTGTGAGATCATGACCTAAGCTGAAATTAAAAGGTGGATGCTTAATTGACTGAGCCACCCAGGCATCTTAAAGAAATGGTTCTTTTCTGATGAAGACTCACTCCTCAACTGAGTGCTGTGGTTCATTTTGCTGATGCCATATTACCTTGATATTTTCTTCTCTACCAAGAATTCTGTGTTGTGCCACATTCTATTCACCAGCCAGGCACAGGCACAATTACCAACCACATGTCATTTTCTGTTTTCATCAACTACAAAAAAATACACATTAAAACTCCAGATGTCTAAAATATTGAGTGACCTTAAATTTCATCATATTCATTATGCTAAAAGACAGAATATAACAGAAAATCTGTTGCAGCATAAACATTTCTAGAATTCACCCATACTGTGCATAAAGATATAGTCAATTAATTTTTGCTGCTGCATAATATTCCACTGTATGGACACACTCTCATTGACTCATCAACTCCTACTAACAGGCATTTGAGTTACTTCTAGGTTTTTGATCTTACAAACAGTGTTGCTTTGAACATTGTTCTCCATGTCTCCTGGAAGATAAATGTGAGAGCTTCTTTGAGGTCTACATAGATATAAGTGAAATTGCGAAGTCACAGAATATGTGAACATTGAATTTTACAAGAGAAGACCAAACTGCTTTCCAAATAATTTTATCAATTTATACTTGAATACTAATCGAGAAGAAAGACTGTTAAGTCACATATTCCACAAACCTCATTATTGTTCCAACTTTTCAATACTGTTTTAGTGGGTGCAAAATGGTATCGCGTTGTGGCTTTATTTGCATTTTTCTGACTGCTAATGAAATTGCACACCTTTTTCTACACTTATTCACATGTGTTCCTCCTATGAAACGGCTGATTATATTTTTCCCATTTTAAAATAACTTTTTGTGTGGGAATTCTATAGTCTTTTTACCCCAAAAAACAAATATGGTTTTTATTCATTTTCTCACTAGCTAGTTGACCTATCACACTTAAAAATTTCCAGTGGATTCAAGCAAACTTTTATTTCTTAAGAAGGCAATATTATAAATTCCCCACTTAGAATTTCTTATGGTTTTCTACTGTTAAAATTTTTGTTCTATAATGGAATATGTTTTTGTTTCACCCACTGCAAAAGCTTTTGCTACATATTCATATACACTTGTTCCTAATAATACTATTAATAATAGAAGATGAGTTTAACTTTGGATGAATTTAGTGTTCCTGAGCTTTGGTTTCTTCATATGTAAAGGGCAGGTCACTAAAGATTAAAATGAAGTAATAAGGTATAACAGGTTTAGCACATTAAAGGCACAGTAAAGGATGGTTATTTTAACCTGAATGAAACTAATTTCCAATAGAGCAATACCCATAACAATAAACTCACCACATAACACAAGAAGTTATTCACTATCATTCCCCCATCTACCTACAGATAATCAAAGCTAGCCTGTTAGGCTGCCCAAGATCATTGAAGGCATAAAGTGGAAATCAACTATGTTCTAGCCAGTTGAATTGTCATTTGTACAGATTCAAAAACACAGGTCCAGGAAGTTGGTGAACCTTGCCCTCAGATGGACAACTACTTTGGGGCTGAGCCAAGTTTAGGAGCAGGATTCTTCTTACGGATAAAAACACCTCCTTCATCTATGTGACTCCTCACAGTTTACAAAGCACTTCCTCAGCTCCATAACCTTGTTTATTGCATTACACCACAGCTTATAGAAATGGCCTTTGTTTTCCTTCTTCTCTTTGGGAGAAAGTCTAGGGAGTGTGTTTGTTTTCTCAAACTCCAATGCTTTGCAGCTGATTCTACAATGAAACTTAGATAAAAAGAAAAAAAAATCCATACACATAAACATGTGTGTGTGTAAATAGATATATATGGAAGAAGTCTCATCATGTCTCGTGGGTCATCCATTGCTGGCTAATCTTAGCAGTCATGAAGAACAAATGGGGAATGGATTTCAGTTTGAGAACTGCAAGTTGCTTTGGATGCTTTGATAATAAAGGGCTCAGAAATGTTTATGCTTTCAAAAAGGCTTGATACCCATGCATACGATACTTTTTAATGAGGCTCATTTTGAGAAAGATGATGAGGTTGGCCAACTAGCCTTCACATAATTTTTGAAGGAAAGCATTCAAGGAATGAAAAGTTAAGCCTTTCAAAATTTCTCCTTTTAAAATTTTTCTTCTTAATATTTTTCTTATTTTAAGGTTATTCTGTTAAAATATGGGTTATTGAACATTATAAAAGATAAAAGAGATCAAAGAAGGGATAAAAATCAGATAACAAATCCAAAATAATTTGGAAATATTACAAATCAGAACTTGAGGGTGAGCAGAAAGGCACCATACCCTCCCCCTCCCTCACAGAGCCGTTATGCACAACATAACTATCCTCAAAAGCAAGAGTGGAAAGAAACAGACAGTAACTCAGGTGCAGAATGAAGATTTAATCTTGGCTGTTCAGCTCATAATATCTTTAAAAATGGGCATCAAGTACCCTTTCCAGAAAAGGTAAAGAAAGATAAATCCAATTTAGACTTTTAGTCAGCTGTGTGGACAGCAGTTCACACAGGGGTACACTGTTATGGGAACACACCCAGTTTTTCGCATTCCCGCCATAATGCTTGCACCCACGGGATGGGGAAAGATAACTAGATTTACTTATTTGAGGTCTGCTTGTTGATCCTGTAAACTTCTATACCATACCACTACCTGGTTTAGTTAATAAAACACCAAATGAGACATCTCAGTGCTTAAATGTGTAATGGTTGTTTGCAAAGTCATCAAAAAACAAAAACAAAACTACTTTCTTAGTATGTTTAGCATCTCCTGTACCAGTCATTTTAGGAGGTTTCCTCTAGAAAGCGTTGGTCACCCCAAGTTCTCCTTTTCCTCAAAGGCATCAAATGGACACGCTTTTTGACATTCAGGATCTACTTGAGGTAGAAGTCAAACCGCCTTGGTCCAGAATGAAGGCCATAAAGACTGCAGAGACAGATATATTCTAGTGGCTGGGGAGTCCCAGTTCAGACCCAGGCCAGGCTTGGGGACACTACCCAGAACAGGAGGCTGGTGGGTCCTACATGCTGAGTTTCCATTATATTCACTTCTGATACTAATCATTTGTTGGTTGTATTTGTTGAACATATCTTATTACAGTATGAGGTTTGTTTTTACATATATTTTTTGGTATTTCTTCATAACAATATTTTAGTACAATTAAATAGATCAAATTTTCTTTTAGAATTATTGCACTTTTTAGTGGCCTGCTTAAAATACTATTTCCTACCTCGAGTCAGAAAGATATTCAATGATATATTCTCAAGTTTAAGCTTTGTTTTTTACTTTTAATTTTATACTCCATCTGGATTTGATTTTGTGCATGATGTGAGGTTCAGGCCTAATGTCCTTTTTTCTAAATGGAAATTCACTTTTCCAAGCTTCTTTTATTGAATAATCCTCCATTTTCCATGGATTAGTCAAGCAAACACTGTCAAATGTCAAACTGACTGTGCATACGTCCTGATAATGGAGTAGGGCACGTTCCTCCTCCTCTTGTCGCATCTTCTTGTTCTTCTTGTCCTTTCCCCACTTCCTCCTTCATCAAAAGTGTCTTGTCTATTACTGGATCTTTCAATTTTCCATAAAACTATAAGAAATGTCCAAGAAAAAGATGTCCCAATGTCCAAGAAAAAGAAAAGCTCACAAGGTTTTTACTGGAATTACTCTGACTGTGTAGCTCAAATTAGAAAAACTGGTATCTTCAGAAGTCTTCCATCCATGAACAAGATCTCTCTCCATTTATTTAGTATGCTTTATTTCTGAAAAATGTTATAAATTTATGCATCCAAGTCTTAGACACAGTTTTGTTAAATTTAACGTTAGGTATTTTGTGACTTTGTTGCCATTATGAATGATGCTTTTAAAACTTATATTTTTGAGTGGTTGATTTATAGAAATGTAATATCCACTCAGGTTGCCAAAATATAGTGCTTTTCTGTATATTATTTTTGTTTTTGGCTTTTTAAGTTTTTATTTTAATTCCAGTTAATTAATATATAGTCTTATATTAGTTTCAGGTGTACAGTATAGTGATTCAACAATCCCGTATGTAACCTGGTGCTCATCACATGAAGTGTACTCCTTAATCTCCATCACTTCCCCTGGTAACCATCAGATTGTTGTCTATAATTGAGTCTGTTTCTTGATTTGTGTGTATCTCTTTTTCATTCCCTTTTTGTTTCTTAAATTCCACACGAGTGAAATAATATGGTTTATTTGTCTTTCTCTGACTTCTTTCACTTAGCATTATACTATCTAGCTCCAATCATTTCATTGCAAATAGCAAGATTTCGTTCTTTTTTTTTTTTTTTTGACTAATATTCCATTGTGTGTGTGTGTGTGTGTGTGTGTGTGTGTGTGTGTGTATCTTACATACCATATCTCTTTTATCCATTCATCTACCAATGGACACTTGGGTAGCTTCCATATCTTGGCCACTATAAATAATGTTACTAAAAACATAAGGGTGCATGTATCCATTTGAATTAGTGCTTTTGTATTCTTCAGGTAAATAGTAGTGCTATTGCTGGATCATAGTCCTATTTTAAATTTTTTGAGGAACTATGGGGAACCTTTTCAGATACCAAGAGTCCTCTCTTTCCATTATTCAGGGGGGATTGTATTTCTTTGTCTCTCTTTTCTTGCCTTCTTTTAGATTAGGTGAAACATGTTCTTTATTATTCCCTCTTTGTACCTGTTTGGAAGTGTGCTTCATTCCTACATTTTTAGTGGATAATAGGAATTAAAACATGCATATTTACTAATTTCTGAATCAATAAGATGTTCAAAATTTGCAAGATAATTGACTGTATATAAATCTCAGGGAGTAGGGCATAGAAACATGTATTTTAACAAGTTCCCTGAGTAATATTTACATATGATAAACTGGAGAACCAGATTAGGAAACAATTATACCAGAAAAAAATAGCCTAAATTAGGCTAAAGCAATTAAGGTTAAATTGTATCTATTTATTTCTTGGTAGTCAAAATGAAAGCAGATATTACTGAATTTCTCATTATTTAGCAGAAAGATGATAAGGAGAAGTCTATTTTGTGTTAGCAATGAATTTGAAGAGTAATTTTCTCTGTCAGATTTTAAATACACTTTCAAATAAATTTTTAAGTAAAGACATTGATCAACATAATGGACTGTGTCATCAGGAGCTATTTTACAAAAGATAAAGAAATATTTTTCATATCATCTATTGCTTAAAGCCAAACCCATTATGTTTAAATCACATTGCTACAAAGATTTTTTTTTTTTCCACAGCTAAAGTAATTGCTCTTGAATGTGTCTTTTTGAACTCATGCAAGACTAGAAGACAGAACAACTCAGGCTTATCATGTCACTAACATAAGGAACAATTTTAGGATTTATTCTGTACTAAAAACTATGATGCACTGAGCATACAGAAATGGCTAAAAAATGGCCTCTGTCCTTAAAGAATTAGAGTCTAGAGAGAAAGAGTAGTCCACAGAATAGTACACTGCTGTGATAACTGCTTACTTACACATGTTCCACAGGCATCTCAGGAGAACAAATGACTGATATTACATGCAGGAGTAAGGAAGCATTCACATACAGGATGATACTTCTTGCTTCTTGAAGGATGTTTGCACAGAGTACAGAAATGTTTCTGACAAGTCAGCCTCCATTTCCCCTTTTTCCAGTAAGAGAATTCCTTAACTCCTTATAACTGCTCATCTTCCATCTGAATGGACTAACAATCACTGAGTCCTCTGTCTCCACCAAAGAAGGCATCATGAAACCACAGCTTCAATGAGAGCACCCAATTCCCACAGGTTCAATCCAGAAAAGTAGGCATTACGCAGGTATGGCCGATCAGTTTTTTGGGGGGAATATTTTGGATGTAGGGAAGAATAAACGCAGCTAGCTCTCTTTCTGAGAGTTCAAGTACACTAAAAAAACTTTTCCCAGGAGCTGTCCATTGCTGTCTTTACTGTCATTTGGACAGAGCCTACTTCAGTACAATAGTGCACATTTTCTAAACCAAATACCTAGGTGCAAATCTTACAAAGATGAGAAGACAGACTATACCAGGAAAAGATTACATTCTGTATATAACTACATGTCAAAAGAACCTGAGAAGTTTGTTTTAGCTAAGAACAGTGTTCAGAGCTGAAACTGGAAAATTTCAAAAGAAGGCCTTTGTCTTTATTTTCGCTATAATGGGAAATGGTATAGATGAGCCAGTGGTGAACATGTCTTCTAGATCATCTAAGCTGAAGACAGGCTATCTCAAGGGAATTTTAAAGAACTACATAAAGACATTTCACTGTTGAGATCTTGTCCAAGTGGTGAAGTGTAGACATATTCTACATTATTTACTCTTTTATATACTTCTAGCACAAGGTGTGTAGACAGCAAAGATAAGTTTCTTAAAAATTAAAATAAAAACTAATTTTTCTTACTGAGGTGGGAGGTCACTTCTTGTGGATAGGCCACAGAAACACACACAATGTTAAAACTTTTTTTAAAGTTTATTTATTTATTTTGAGAGAGAGAGAGAGAGAGAGAGAGAGAGAGAGAAAGAGAGAGAGCATGACCAAGGGAGGGGCACAGAGAGAGAGAGAGAGAGAGAGAATCACAAGCAGGCTCTGCACCATCAACAAGGAGTCTGATGTGGGGCTCAAACCCGTGAACCATCAGATCATGACCTGAGTTGAAACCAAGAATTGGACACTTAACTGACTGAGCCACCCAGGCATGCCCCAAGACAAAAACTTCTCTTAAGGTTCCTATGTTCTCAAGATGGGCTCAACTGAAGGCCCAGAATCCTATGCTACAAACCATAAAAAATGTCCATTCCTGAAAATATTCAAGAAGAGATATTACCATTTAATTGGTAATTGGCTCCAATAAAGTGTTCAGTTTTTGAACAGGACTCTACCTTGATAGGCCAATCAAGGTGCCAGTGCCAGAAAAGGCAGCCACAGATAACCAGTTAGGAAAACGTGCAGAAATTCTTTAGTATTATCCATCTGGAAGTGAAAGGATGAAAGCCATAATCAACAGTTTGAGTTTGATATAATTAATATAAACATGTTTCTAATGATACTTAAATATGTATGGAATGAACCATGCATGTTAACATATGATATGATACAAAACTGATCTTCTGTTGACTAATACAGGACAGCATGAGAAAGTTTATCCAAAAGTTGTATCAAATATTTAGATGGAAACTAAAAAATAAATAGATTTGAGATTTATGCCAGGTTATGATATGCAATATAAAGTCCACTTTAACATAACACAAAACTATTTGATTGTTAATCAGTAAAAAAATTCCCTGATTTTGAAACTCAGGTGTGATTATTCCTCTTAAACTAAACTCTACCTAAAATGGACATATTTAAATGTATCCTTATAGGTTTATTGTAAAATTTACAAAGAGATAATAATATTAAATCCTTCTGTAAACTACAGAGTACTACAAAGTATTAGTAACATTTTTGTTAATGCATTACTATATCATTGTACATATTTAAATAGAGAACTGACAATGTTGAATACAAATTTATGTCCTCCCTTTAAATATAAGTAGTAGTTTCATTATAAAGAACATTTATTCCTACTTTGCTTTTTAAAAATTAGCACTAGAAGTATAATTCCTTGTTGCTTTTTTTTTTCTTTTTCTTAAGCTGCTAAACCACCAGAGCTTAACTGAGTTATGATGATAAATATTTACAATGAAACAAAATAAAAATTCAAAATATAGTCAGTGTTTAAACATTTATATGATCATAGAAATAATTTAAGTCTGAAATTATATTTGCTATGGTACCCAGTGGTCACTGTGGATCTCAGTTTGGTAGACTTCTGGAGACCAAACAAAAGCTCACAAAGCCATTAAATATTGATTTTTTTCACAAGGAATTTGTAATGGATCACTACAGATATCAATAGAGGCTCTGCTCAAATATTTACATCAATAACTAATGCCGATTCAGGGACTCAATTTTTTTAACGCATAATTTCAGTGAGAATTATTGAAGCACAAATTCCCATAATGAACAGGTGATGTATTCTAAACTATGTTATTGTGAGTTCCATTTATTATATGTGTGTGTTCAGATGTAAGATCATCCATTTATTATTTATTATGTATATGTGTGTGTTTGCGTTTTGGTCTAAGATCCATCCCTGGATAGAATTTTAGAACACTTCTTACCATATCTTATTCAATTAACCATCTTTAAATGAAAAATTTCTGGCATCTGAACTGCTTAATTATTAAGCGTCAGATATTCATTATTCTGAAGGCACTTACTATACTGATGCTTGAGTCATTACATTATTGTGAGTCATGGTATGTGAAGGTAAACACAAAGACAGCACTGAGAGAAACAACACACAGCTATCTCTAAGGTGGCACAACTTTCACTCACTTATCTCCTTTAGCGACCTAAGTAGGAAATGAGAAAAAGAATGGAAAGGGCAAAAAAGATAATAACTCCCAGGCCCAGGGATTAGTCAGTCTCCCCTAACCCCTGACCCATGAGTCTAGTGACCAGTTTATGGATGACTTCATAAAGAACTGGAGTTGTCTTATGATTATTGTGTGGCAGTATGCTACCAGTTCCACATATTGCTGGAACACATATGCTGCAAAGACACACATGATGTATCTTAAAAAGGAAAAGTTAAATACTTGCTTTGTCAACTCTATATGTTTTATTTATGATTTATATTTGATTTATATGATTCATTTTTAAATGCTTTATATTTTCCTATTACTCTTTGGATCACAGTTCTGTATATGTTGTGCATTCACAATGAACTATCATCACTATATTTATATTATTGCCTTAACCTCGAGTATGTTGCACCTAACATATGAAATGTGAAAGATGAGGACTGGATGTAAAGTGCATTAAATACTTCTTTGCACTCTTCAGTGACCACCCTTAAAAATACTTTGTAGAAATACACAAAAAGAAAATCAATCTATAATAGCAAGAAGATTGGGAGGAAGTAATTTTAATGTATCTGTAGAAGAAGAAAAGTGAGTTAAGGTTGGTTTGTAGACAAAGCTGAGGAATGGAAGAGAGAATGCAAGGCAGTAACTCTTTCAGGCAGAATCCTAATAATGAGCATGGTTCTAGAAGTAAGAAGAGGAACAGAAAGTGGCCATTAGCTAAAGGTCTTTCTGAATGACAGTTATATCAGTTTCCACACCTTTCCCCCTCTATTCTGGACTCTGTGAGAGAATGGATTTTATCCTGAGATGGAAAACCTGAGGATTCTTCCTTAATGGCTTCTAATGTGGGTACTCATGCCCTGAGAGAGCCAACCTCAGAGCACCTTAGAGGTACACAGTCTCGTGTCATGCTCCAGACATATGCACCTTAAGGTGACTTTCCAGAGAAGAAGCCTGCCACGACATAACTCTATCCACACAACAGTAGGGAAGGAAATCCTTATCCACTTTCTAGAATAATAATGGTATGCTTCATTAATAATATGCACAATCAAGAATCAATAGAAGTGAAAATAATAAATAATACATAAAAAGACCAGAATGAAAAGAACAAATAAATCCAAAGGGAAAGTGTTTGACCAATGAAATTTAAACCACAATATGATACAAAAGCATAGCTGTCAGGATATCACAATATTGAATTTGGTGAAAGAAAAATGGCCTAGGTATAGGAATCGTCTCTTCTATATCTTGCTTTCCTTCCATTAGTACATAGCACATTTATCTACAGATAATAGTCATGCTAGACATTTGGAAGTTGAAGTTGAGAAAACAGTAACTCATGCCAACTTTGGAAGGGTAAATTAGAACACATAATTTCTAGATCATAAGTGGTTGAGGTCACACACTGTAGCTACTCTTATTTGACTAAGCAGAGTATGAGTTAGGCCTATGAACCCTAATCCCAGTAGTGGTGAGGACTGTTAATGCAGCTATGATAAAGGACATGAGAGTTGATGAATCAGACTGTTACATACTGAAGAGACCCTGCTGAACCAGTTTTAGAATCTTCACTTCAGATGTGGCCTAAACATATGCTAACAGATGGAAAATAAGGGAGTCAAACACATCAAAAGAAACATCCTTCTGCAGTGTGTGTGTGTGTGTGTGTGTGTGTGTGTGTGTGTGAACAGAAAACCTACTAATTAGTACCTTGGGCATCATAATCATGGAATCAGGGTGAAAAAACCCACATCTTCACCACAAAGCATGTTACTTCTCCATAGTTTCTTCAACACAGCTCTATTACTTATAACTACTTATGCCACATCAGACCAGTAAGTTGATCTTTATGTGCCTCAGTTTCCTCACTTTTATTAAAAGGGAATAATTATACTTACCTCATAAGATTTTTGAGTTAAATGAGAGAATAAAATTGATAGTATATATATATATAAAGTACTTGGAGGAATAACTGGAATACTGTAAAGTCCCAGTGAGTACATGTGAGTCTAGAGATAATAGGTGAAACAATGAGAAGAAAAGAGAGGGTGGCAAAGAGGGAATGAGGAGAAGAAAAGTCAGCAGACGAGAAGAAGTAGGCTTTTCTGAGGGGAGGGAAGTACATGTTATTAGACTGCCAGAGAAAGGGTACAGTGAAGGAAACAAATATGGTTTGATGATAAGACAAAAGAATGAAGAAAAGGCAGGCCTAAAAAAATCAAGGAGAGAACAATTTTTTTTAATTAAAAAAATTTTTTTAAACATTTATTCATTTTTGAGAGACAGAGAGAGATGGAGCATGAGCAGGGAAGGGGCAGAGAGAGAGGGAGACACAGCACCTGATGCAGGCTCCAGGCTATGAGCTGTCAGCACAGAGCCTGATGCAGGGCTCAAACTCACGAACTGTGAGATCATGACCTGAGCTGAAGTCAGACGCTCAACCGACTAAGCCACCCAGGCGCCCCATGAGAACAAATTCTGAAGAAACAAATAGTTGACTGATTTTGAAGAGGTATACATGCTCATACCAAGTGACTTTCTCTGATAGTCCTAATAAACTGGGAAATTCTTTCTCCTTTAACAATACTCAGTTTTGAATGATGGACAATGTTCCAGAACAAGGAATGATAAATATGTCACCTCTCCTAGTGAGTCACACTGGATGTGCCATAAAGGACCATTATTTTTGTCTACTGCCCAATTCTACTTCTCAGGATTATGGAACTTTAATATGAAATAGGTAGAGCCTTACAGTTCATAGAACAGCTGTTTGCTTTTGCCTCAAAATAGCTTCTGCAGCATCATTGGTCATTATACCAGTGATCTCCAGTTGTGATGACAGTTTATTACAGCTGGATGACTCATCCAGTAGGAGTCTTCCTTTCAATGACAGGGTTTTTAAGCTTGTCTCACAGAGTACCAGTGCCCACTTCCTGCTCAATACAAGTGGTTCTGGAAGATGAACTTTCCATTACTTATTATACCAATCATGTTTATAGTAAACATGTTTTGTATTTTGTTGCTAATTTGGGGACACTTTCACAGATGAACATCTGAGTCACACTTCATGAGTTTGAATCATACAAGTCTTTCCCCTAAATAACTTGCTGTAATTAATTTAGTGACTTTATACACTTCAGAATAAAAATATTGTTAAAATAGTAAAAGTAATAATAAGATTTCATGTTGCATAGGCAGGGCTGATAATACAGCTTAAAACACTTTTGTCAATATCGTAAAATATCCAAAGTACAAAAACTTATAAAGAAGCAGAGGGGAAAAAAGTACTCATGGTTCTATCAATTACAGGCATATCTGATTGGCACTTAGGCATATGTGCTTTTTAATTTTTTGTATACAATTATTTTAAATACTTAAGATTATGCTGTATTAGCTATTTTTTATTTTTTAATATTTTATTTCCCCTGTATTAAAAAAATTGTCCATTGTTACATCATTTTTAATAGTTGTATAATATTTAACTGCTCAGCCACTGTAACATCATTTTAATGACTATATAATATTTAATTCCTTGATATACACTTTTCAATTATTTATTAAATGCATGTTATGGCTTATTAACATTATTTTTGATCCATCAATGAGCTAACATTATAGCAAACTTATTTTCTCTTTTATTAGTTATTCATATTCTTTGCCCTTTTATTTTTGTTGTAGGTGTTCCAAAATCTCCCTATACAATCTTGGTGTCACATTCCCCTTTTACAACTAGTACTGATACATCTTTTTTCCTTTTTTCTTGGTTAAGTTTAACAAAACTGTATTTTATTCACATATTTCTAAAAAGATGATCCTGACTTTATTTATTGATTTCACCGAGTATTGAAAAAAATTTTTTCTGATTCTTTTATTCTGCTTTAATCATTTCTTTCCCTTGTACTTTTTAATTTTTTTTCAGGTAATTCATGAATTCAATGTCTAGGTTTTTATTTTAACAACAAAAGTGTTATTATAAGGATTCAAAACCAGGAAAGATATAATTTTAGAAAAAATGTTCCAATGACTTACCAAAAATGAGTATTTTGTTGTATGTGCTATAGACACATTATTTTTTTTTCAAGAAATAAATAGCTAAATAACACTAACATTCTTTTACTCTTATACCTTCCTCAGTAAGCACTACTAATGTCAATGTGTACCATTTCTATAAACATTTTTTAAAAGTTACAACAAATATATATGATTATAAATGATATATAGTAATGTCCGGGTTTTTTTTACAATTTTTATGTAATATGATCTATATTTTCTCCAATAGTCTCTTGTGCTTAATATTATGCTTTTGTGATACACTCATGTTGGTACATATAAACGTACTTTAATCGTTTGAGTCAGAGTTTTTCAGCCTCAGCATTATTGACATTTTGGTGCTATAATTCTTTGTTGTGGAGGCTGTCCTACACATTAGGATGTTTAGCAAAATACCTGGCTTCTCTATCCACTGAAAAGATGCTCACCCTTAGTGGTAACCACAGCAATGCAGAAACTTTCATCTACAGTTATAACAACCAAAAATATCACTAGACACTGCCAAATATCCCCCAGAGGGCAAAATCATCCCTGGGTGGGAACCACTGATTTAAACTAATATGTTATCTTATAAGAAAGATTTATTCACTCCCATTTGTAATTAGCTTGTTTATAATTTTCACTGCTGCAAACAATGTTGCAAAGAACAAAAAAGTGCTTGTTTCCTGTGCCCTTATGCTAGAATTTCCTAGGGCACACACCGACTGGTGGATTTGCTAGGATGTAAAAAAAAAAAAAAAATATTCAAATTTAAAAGATACACCAATAACTTGAAAACAGTTAAGCTAATCACCAGCAATGTATACATTTCATGTTTCTTCACATCTTTGCCATTGTTTTATCAGAATTGAAAAATTCCTAACAGTCTTTTATATACAATAGTAACTTCCTGTTCTGTGAATTGCCTACTCATATCCTGTGCCATTTCTCAATTAGGTTTTATGTATTTTTTCAACTCAGTTTAGAATTTGTTTATCCTAGAAACAAGCTTTCTGTTTTTTCGTCTGTGCTTTAGTTGTGACTGCTGTTCTATAGCAGATTGACATTTATTTTCTTCAGATTACTTATCTGTTATCTGTACTATTCATTTACTTGCTTTTTATTGTTTACTTCCCCCCACCTTTGAATGCATGAGAATGTCAAGGTAAGAATAAAGATTTTGCTATCTTTATTCACCTGTATATTCCAAGTGTCCGCTACATGGTGAGTAAATTAGTACATGCAAATTACCTTTAATACCATTGTTCCAAATATTACAATTGCTATTATTTAGTCACTTCTCTGCAACCAAGCTAACATGTAAATGAGGAATAAAGATTATAGAGCAAAAAATATAAATTAAAACCTAACTAAGTGAAATTTAAATAGCTCAGATTTGAGACAGGGAAGATGGAACTGAAAATAATGACATTTCAGTTTATTTGGGAGAACTTGAAATGAAATGCAATTTGACCTTTAATGGTTTTTGTTCTATAGCTTGGGTATGCATTTTGTCTAATTAGTTGTATTAACAGGAAACCAAATTTTGGATGCTGATTCTAGAAATTTAAACATAAGGGAGATAAATTAAGTTTGTGCTACAATTCAAGCTGCTGAAGAAAAGCTATTTGTAAGCATATTATTTGCGCTCTCAAACTTAGTAGACAACGAATCTCAAACCATGGTCTTGTTCCAGGGATGAACACTTAGAAAGGATTATTTTTGAAAAAAAATTTGTTATTGTTGTCTTTTTAAGTTTATTTTTATTTATTTTGAGAGCGAGACAGAGATAAAGCGGAGGAGAGGCAGAGAGAGGAAAAGATAGAATCCCAAGCAGGCTCCATGCTGTCAGCAGACAGCTTAAAGCTGGACTTAGAACTCACAAACCCACAAACCACAAGATTATTGATAGGGAAAAGATAGGATAAAATAGGCAGACAGGGAAACATTACGACCTAAAGTCCCTGTGAGGGGGAAAACACATATTTTGGAACAATTCTGGGAATGTGTGAACATGTCAAACCCCCTCAGGGGTAAGGTTCTTCTTAAGAATGTAACAGATGCCACCTACTCCCCCTCAGGTTTCCCTCAAGAATTTGACAAAAGACAAGACTTCTTCTGCCTTGCCTTTTCTTGCCTTCTCTTTTACTGCCTTTCTTTTCTCTTCCCTCCCTTCTTTGCTCGTCTTTTCTCCTCTTTTTAGAGATGGTGATCTTAGATCGTACTTAGGAGATGATCTCATCTATTCTCATGGTTTCAATTGTCATCCAAATATTTGTGACTCTTAAGTTTGTAACGCTAGCCCGTATTGCTCTTCTGAGCTTCAGACTTACAGATACAATTGCTACTGGCTCTAAACAACCAAACTCATGTGTTCTTCAATATCAACACATAAAAAATAACTCATCACTATTCATGTTCCAAATGGCTCTTTTTCCTGACTTGCCTTTTCAGAGCATGGCACCTCCTTTCCCCGAATCCTGGAAATTAGGGCTTATCTTTTTTCTCATACCCATCCAGTCAACAGTTTTGATCAGTTCTGAACTTTCTAAGCTTTCTGGTCTCCATCTTCTTTGCTGCATACCATCATCATCATTGCTCCCTGGGGTTACTTTTTTTTTTTTTTTTCTAAATAATGTCAAGTTTCTTTTTTTTTTTTTAAGACTTTATTTTTAAGTAGTCTCTACACCCCACACGAGGCTTGAACTCAGACTCTGAGATCAAGAGTCACACGGTCTACCGACTAAGCCAGCCAGGCACCCCTCTAATCTGTTTTTCTGTTGATGAATGGCCTTGTCCTTTCTTTGGTGAATTGCACATATTTCAGCCAGGTAGCTTCCTAAATTATGAATCCTGTCATGTCACTCTCAAGCTAGATATCCTTCAAGGCCAAAGTCCAAATTTCTCAGTATAAATCATGCAGACTTGAACAATCTCATCTATTTACCTGTCTAGTACCTTTCCTGAATACTCATCAGCTCACTTCCTCCCCACCCACCTGCCCCTACCCCTACCCTCTGATGTTGTGTCTACTCAAAGTAAGATGCTTACAGTTCCGTGAGCAGATATTTGCTTACGCCATCCCTGTGCCAGGAGTACTTCTAGGCCTGGCTAATATTCTCCTGCCTTCAAGATTCAGTTCAGGTATCACATTCTCAAGGAAGTGTGTCAGTTCCCTCCACGATGTAATATAGTAACTGTGCATGCCTCCTACATAAACATTTATCACAGTTTACTATAATTTTTGTTATTCATTTGTCTCCCTCTATTAAAGTGGAATCTCCTTGCAAGAAGAGACCACGATTATTTATCTTTGTGATTTCAGCTTCCAGCACTGAAGGTAGTACATACTAGGTGCATGGCAAATGTTAAATCAATTATCTGCAATGTAAGCCATAAGAGCAAACATGATGACTTTCTAAACCTGGCTATTATAAATTTGAAGCATATCTAGGAAATCTTAGGGAACAAAGAGAAAATTCTTCCCATTTGCTACTCTTACGCTGCCAAGGATAAAGATAATGTTCTCTATGTTCTGTAAGGTTGAGTTTCTTTTTTTTTTTCTTTTCCTATCTCAAATTTCCTCAAAATCAATGTCTTTTCTATTATATAACAGTCTCTCTCTCTCTCTCTGTCTCTGTCTCTGTCTCTCTCTCTCTCTCTCTCTCACACACACACACACACACACATATCTATTAGTGTATGTTTTATATGTAGAGTGCTTAGATCAGGGCGATGGTAAAATAAAAATAAAATTCTTTTCTCTCAAGACAGTAAGATCTGGGTTTGAATCCAGACTCTGCAATGTGTTAGCCTATATAACTCTTCACACATAATTCACCTTCTTTTATTCTTAGTCTTCAAATTTAAAATGGTAAAGTGGGCATAATACAACTCTTATTGTAAAATTATTGTAAAAATTAGAAATGATGTATGTCAAATAACATGTACTAAATGTTCAATAAATTACTACAACTGTGGTCGCAACAACAGTGGCTCAATATCCCAACAACAGCAACAGCTGTAATTCTACCACCAAACTTAACTTTTCTGTACTCTATAAAGGAGTAAAAGAAGTAGGAAACTCTTACAGTGTGAACGACATTATATTTTTAAATTTGTATGTTAACAAGAGCACAAAACTGTAGGCCTAACATAATAAATGATCCGAGTTCTTATTTAGGTTTGTTGATATTCATAAATTTATGTGTTTAAAACCTTTCTGAAACTCCTATAAAATATTTTGCTAAGCATTATGGGAAAATGTAAGACACTGAGATCATGACAAAAAAAGCTTAAAATTCATTCAGAAACATACAAGTAAAAATGCTGAATTATAACAAGTAATTCTTACTGAGTATCTTATTAAACATTCAGAACTTCAAATAAATATCCAGAGTATCAATTTACATAAAATAGCCTAAACTTCTGATAACCAGACATTATCAATTTAAATAAGGAAGTATATAATACATTTATTTCTTTTACGATTTCATTCAATATGCTGGTTTTAAATACAATTTTTGCTGATTAATTCCAAATTCATATTTCCAGTCTGGACTTCCCTGAACTCCAGGCTCATGTATCCAATTGTCTCATTAAATCTCCATTTGGACATCTATCACTTAAATTTAAAATGTCCAACAATGAACAGTGACATTTCTACCTTCATATCATGGTCTTCTCCATGTCAGTAAATAGTAACTCCATTCAACTAGTTTCTCAGGCCAAAATACTTAGTTCCATCCATCCTTGATTCTTGTCTTTCTGCTGTACATCCCTAACAGCCAATCTCATTAGTCTTGTCCTTAAAATATATCCAGATTCCAAAAATTTCTTACCATCTTAACTCTTAGGCTAGCCTAGGACATTATAACTACAATGTGGGTTGCTAGTCTCTCTGCTTCCCTATAATTTGTTCTACAAGCAGCAGTAGTCAGAAAGCCTCCCAGAAAAATTCAGATCTATGAACCCTTTGCTCAAGGCCCTCTTTTGGTTTCCCATCTAACTCAGAGTAAAAACCAAAGCTCCCGCCATGCCCTATGAGGATCTGGCTTCATTACCTTTTTAACTTCATGCCTACCATACTTGATTTCCTTGTTGTTTCTTTAAAAAAATTTTTTTTAACGCTTATTTATTTTTGAGAGAGACAGACAGAGCACAAGTCGGGGGTAGAGGAAGAGAGAGACAGAGTCAGAGAATCTGAAGCAGTCTCCAGGCTCTGAGCTGTCAGCACACAGCCTAACACAGGGCTTGAACTCATGAGCTGCGAGATCATGACCTGAGCCAAAGTCAGACACTGACTGACTGAGCCACCCAGGTGCCCCAATTTCCTGTTGTTTCTTAAATTCACTAAGGACCCAGAACTTTTGTGCTTGTTGTTCTTTCTGCTTGAAACATTTTCCCTTGATATATGTCTGGCTTTTTCTTCACCTGCTTCAGGCCTCTTTTCAAATTTTGCCTTGTCAGAGAAGCCTGCCTTGTTTGTCTCATATAAAATGGTATCCTCTCCTGGCACTCTCTCCTCCCTACTCCTTACCACTTATCTCCACCTATCATCTTGGTATAAAATTCTTTTCTGTGCTGAGAGCAGAGAGCCCGATGTGGGGCTCAAACTCAGGAACCATGATATCATGACCTGAGGTGAAGATGGATGCCTAAGCCAAATGAGCCACCCAGGCACCTCCTGGAATAAAATTTTTTCTTTCTCTTTTGCTAAAATATGAGCCATAATGGCTTTCTCATTTACAGGGCTTTACTCACAGTGCCAGCCCACATCAGTGTCTGGCAAATGATAAGCGCTTAAATATACTGAACAAATCACTGAATGAAACTTACTATGCCTACTATCAGTGGGAAACAAAAGCAAACAGCAAGTATGACTTCTCAATACATTGTTAGTAGGATGTTAACTCTGACACCAATAAAACTATTTACTCACCACCAATTAATCATGTTACTGATTGCTATATTCCTAATTTTCCTTTGCTAAGCTTGTACAGAACAATGGGTTGTACTTGAAACATCTTGATTTAATTAAAATGACATTCTTAAAAAATAAAGTCTTCAATTTTACTTTGTAAACATGCAAGTTATCTTTGTAATATTCTTTTGACTTTCTAAATAACAGCCTCTTTTCTCAGCTTCAAGAAACTCTTAAAGAAGTATTTACCTTCTTGTGACCTATAAAGCATCAGTCTGTCATTAAGCTTTTTAAAACCAAAGCACATTTTTCTTTATTTTGCAGAAAACAGGTATGTTAAAGCAGTTCGGTAAATTTCCATATGTTTTCCTCTAAGTTTTGCTATGTATTGGAATAAGCTAAAGGGTTTTCTTATAAGGTTACCATATTTAAAATTAAGTGTTTTGAATCATGTCCTTACTAGAATATATGTGTGTGATTTGGTGTGAGTGGGATGACAGACAAAGTATGAGTGTAAGAAGGATTGTTATAGAATTTATTAAATTTGTTTAATATTTTAGATCCTGAGATACAGCTCACACTTTGATGTCTTAGCCTATCTGCCAAGAGGTATGTACCTTTCACTCCTGAGTTTGATATTCACACTTTTTAAAATTTTATTTAAATCCAAGTTAGTTAACATACAGTGTAATAATGATTTCAGGTGTAGAATTTAGTGATTCATCACTTACCTATAACACCCAGTACTCACCCAAGAGGAGCCCTCCCCATCACCGGTTTAGTCTGTCCCCCTGCCCTCCACCCCTCCAGCAACCCTCAGTTTGTTCGCTGTATTTAAGAGTCTCTTATGGTTTGCTTCCCTCTTTCTTTTTATCTTATTTTTCCTTCCCATCCCCTCTGTTCATCCGTTTTGTTTCATCATATGAGTGAAATCATATGATATTTATCTTTCTCTGACTTAGCATATAATACACTCTAGTTCCATCCATGTTGTTGCAAATGGCGAGATTTCATTTTCCATGATCGCCGAGTAATATTCCATTGCATATATATACCACATCTTCTTTATCCATTCATCAGTCAAGATATTCACACTTTTCATCACACTATGAGAATGCTACAGAAGAAAGGACCTTGCAGTTGGTCAGACTGAGTTTTTTATTGCCTACTCCACCTCATTCTAGCTCTGTGATAACTGGCAAGTTATTTAACCTTTTTGTGCTATAATTTCAAAGCCTATAAAATGGGAGTAATAATGGATTATTTCATCTTCAAATAAAAATATGTTTACAAAGCACCCACTCAGTAAGCAGGTTGACGTATACTTCCTGGGTGGCTTCCAATTTGGCACCAAAAGGTAGCACCCACATCTCATGGACAGGCTTTGGCACCCAGGCCTGAGGTCACATACTTATCTGCAACTCCAGGTGTTCTAAAATGCATAACAGTTTTGAGCACATGAGTGGTGAAGGAAATTGTGCTGGGATGGTAGGAAGCTTCTTTGAGGATTCTTTACTAATGCTGCCGGTCCTTTGGCCTCAGATTCCAAAAGTAACATAAAGAAATCCTCCAAATGTCTCTGTGATTTGTTCCTTGCAGGCCATGGCTGACCTGATTATAAATAGATCTTCTCATGTGGGTTAACATGAAACACTGAGCCATGAAAATGTTCTGACTTGATTCACACTCCATGATTCCCACCTTCCTTTAACCACTGACAAACCATGAAGAATGTCAATCTTTCATATGGCTTAGTAATTGTCTTGAATTTAGGAACTAATTTTCAACCTTGGATAATAGCCAAACACTGGGCAATAATTTGGGAATATTTGAATGGCAGAGTTCTCTTTACAAACTAAGCATCTCAGTGGGTGTCAATAACTTCCTTAATGAATTGACTATATATCCATTCATGTATATATACAGTCTCTAGCCCACAAACATGTACTGGCACCCCAAGGACATTATGGTAGGCATTACTCAGCCCCTTTCCTCAAGTTTACCCTTACAACACCATCAGAGTTATTTTGCTCAAATCCAAATCTGATTATTTAGATCCCAACATAAACACAATAAAACAAAATACAAAAAACCCACAACAGAAACAACAACAAAATCTTCATCAGTTGACTACTGACTTAGGAAAAATTTTCTGATGCATTATTATGACATAAAAGATTTGTCTCCTATTCTTTGCAACTTAAATTCCAAATACATTTCAATACAATGTATTTAAATGAAATACATTTCACCAGTACCAGCAAATTACAAGTTCTTTTTGTCAATTTTATCAGTATAAACATTTACTTTTGCCTAGAAATTTCCTATGCCTTTTTCTTTTTAAAGTTTATTTATTTTGAGAAAGAGAGAAAGTGCAAGTGGGGAAAGGGAAGACAGGGAGAGGGAGAGAGAGAATCCCAAGCAGACTCTGTATCAGCAGTGCAGAGCCCAATGCAGGGTTTGAACTCACAAACCATGAGACCACAGACCTGAGCTGAGGTGGGAGGCTTAACCAACTGAGCCATCCAGGCACCCCTAACTTTTTCTTTCAGATAGCTTGCAGTTCATCCCCTCAAGTTACTTCTCCAGATATAATCTCCTTGTTCATAGTGCTCTAATAGTACATTTTCATGGTTCTATTTGAGCTCTGTACACGCTACTTTGCATTTTATCTCCAAGTGATAAGGGTGAGAGATAAATATGGGAGAAGGAAAAGTAGACAAGGAGAGAGGGATAGAATGTGGTAGCAAAGAGAGAGGAGAAAAAAGGGAAGAAAGATAAAGAAACAAAGGGAAAAGACCCTCATGTGAATCTGGGTATCTAAAAAGATTATAGTCCTATATCATCCATCCCAAGGTAGAGCATACATACTGCCGTGTGTGAAGAGAATGAGAATACACAGGATTGATTTGTTACTGATCCTTGGAATGTCAATTTTCCTTGAAGAGCAAATTAAAATATTTTTAAAGTAATCATACCTTTATATATCATACAAGACAATGTCAAATGTGAATGAATGGTTATAATATTCCAATTGGTTTTATGCCTACCCACGTTTTTTCAAGCTAAGGTTACCAAACCTCTTTCTCAAGCTTGGCCTATGTGTTCACCCTCTTCCTCTGATAGGAATAGCTCCTTTAGGTGACTGCAAACAATGACTTATTTCATCTTACCGTTAAACATGTCTTATTCATAAATTTTAAAAGGTGCAAAATGCCATGAAAAGAGAAATGAAAGAATATGAGACATGAGAGGAAGAAAGAGTTTCAGTTAACTGGAAAAGTGTTGATGAATGGCATTTATATTTGATCTTGAAGGATGAGAAGCTCTTTTGAGAAGTAGACACCAATATGGGTCTATGCATGCTAGAGATTTATTGGGGGGAATACTAACGAAGAATAAAGAGTGAAAATGCAAGAGTAGACAGGGAGGGCCTGAGATTGTGTTGCAATCTTGCCCCTTTTGAAAGGTTAGAGGGAAGGAGGACTAAGTAATCAGAGCTTCAGATGACAGCACACTTTTGAGAAAGTCTCAGGCAGGACAGGGGCTCCTGACCAAAAAGTAGACTGAGAAATACTGCGTAGGGCAGGAAGAAGCCAGTACTCCTTATGTGCTGTGATCAGTCACTGGCTGGGAGTAGCCCAGGGAAATGTGGCCTCAGCAGTTACAGGGCTGGCTCCTGCAGCTTTTCAGTTAACTCTGCTCTCTGTAGCAGTTTCTCTTAAAGAGACTGAATGACAAATCTCTATGGTTGCCCTAGGGAGTAAAGGCGATCAGGCACAGAAAGAGAAACGACATTTGTCTGTGACAAATGGCAAGATGAGACCGTGTGGAATATAGCAAATGTGAAAGGTAGTGGTAAAAACCGGTTTTAAAAGACAGCCTGAGAGCAAAATTCAAAAAACCTCAACTAGTAAAACGGAGAGTGCATAATGACTTGTTACAGGTTTAATTTTTTAAACAGAATAGTGATGCCATCTGATTGTCTTGTAAAAGAATACTGCAGAAATTCACAACGTTGATTTCAGGCAGGACGGAGATGGCAGTTGTAGGTCTAGAGGTCAGGGCCTGGAGAGGAAGTTTAATTCACCCATTGCAAAGTGAGAGTTGAAGTGTGAAGCTGAATGGCACTGCCTAGAAAGAGCACAAAGAGAAGAAAAGGACAGAAAATGTCCTTGAAGAATGTGTTTAATTATGAGAAAGCATTATTTATGTGTTCAAGAATCTTATTTCCTATCTTATTTTTAGAAACCACATGTGTTATTTTTTTTTATTAAGAAAACATTTTCACTCTAATATATAAGGTCAAATTTTCATTTAAAATTTTTCCTAAGAGGGTGCCTGGGTGGCTCAGTAGGTTAAGTGGTCGCCTTTGGCTCAGGTCATGATCTCAAGGTCCATGGGTTCAAGCCCCGCGTTGGGCTCTGTGTGGACAGCTCGGAGCTTGGAGCCTGCTTTGGATTCTGTGTCTCCCCTCTCTCTCTGCCCCTCCCCAGCTTGTGCACTCTCTCAAAAATAAATAAATGCTAAAATAAATTTAAAAAATAAAATTAATTAATCAATTGCTATCCATAAATGGTATTCAAGTACACACAAGGTTGGTCAAGAAATAATAACTTCACCTGTGGTGTTGACTGTCCTCAACACTCATGTACGCCACACACCTTTACACACTCAGCACATGACAGTTTCTCCCCACCTTGTCCCTATCCCTTGGGGTTTGTCATGATTCCTTCTCCTTTTTCTTCACTTTTCCCTTTTTTGTTCCTTTTATTCCCATCCTGCTCTTACACAGTCTCTGAGTAATACAGATCCATAGAACTATATTCCTCTTAATCAAGAAAGCCCTTATTGAGGCACCTTTTAGGACGAATTCAGTTTGCAAGCCTTACTCTTACCTAGTAAATATAGTATTTTTTTCAGATCTTGGCAAAAATTATGAAATATGGCAGGTAAAACAAACATCTACAAGACCTGAGACTTACAAAGAGGACAGTAAACTTGAAAAGCTGATGATGAGGGCAGAAGCGGCCAGACTCCAGGCCAAACAGTTGCCAGGAGGGGGTGGGGGTGTCTAAGGTAAATAACTTTCATCTGGTCATGAAATGCAGTTCTCACCAGCTGAAAGGGGTACGGAGGCACCTTGTGAAGCTACAGCAGCCTTTTTTCTTGCTATAGGGTTGAACCACTTAGAAAAATCTATTTTACTTCCTCAAAAATCAAACCCAGCACTTGCACCTGCAGAGAGGAAGGGTTTCAGAAAATAGTTGAAGCGAATTTCCTTGTTTGAATAACAGGAAGCTGATACTTAATTCCCTGGTGGACTCTTGCAATGAACACTAAAAATCCATTCAATAGGCATCCACCTGTGGCCAGAGCTGCAAATGTGATTGCGTTCCTGTTGGAAGCTTTGCTATATGCTTTGAAATGATGGCTGAAACTGTTTTAAAGGTCTTTGTGCTTAAACCAAAATGCTCTTTAGGCTCTCTCCTCTTGGTCTAGCTGAGCTGTGTGATTAAAACAGTGAGGCACTAAGGATCTGGCAGAGAATAAGACATTATAGGTCTCAGGACAGCCCCACATTCCTGGTGCCACATGCTTTCATTCCACTGTCACATATACCATCTTAATAACCTCTTTGTTACAGGTAAATCACAAATTTAGTCCTGAGATCAGAGCTGGAGATAATCGCAGGCCTTTTTCCCCCCCACGTTCCTTTAGGAATTTCACTGTTCTAAATGATTAGAAACCATGTATTTTTCTCCACCTGAGAAGGGTTTTTTTTTTTTTTTTTGAAGATCAAGATGTGTAAGTCATGATGACTCAAAATCTCATAATTTTTCACAAGCCAAGCACAATATCCTTCTGAAAATTTGATTAGGCAAGGCATCCAGCTATAGAAAAATAAGAAGTGAAATGCTTTAAATATTACTAAAATTGTTCACTTTAGCAAATGTTTGAAAAACTACCTTAGACAGAAGAAGAGAAACCAGATGGACTACTGAAAAATTAATGTTAGTAGATTCAACTGCCCAGAGGTTCCCTCCCAAGCAAGCAGAATACACTGAAATTACTGAACCGAAAGAGGAGAAATCAATGGAAATCTTGCTGAAATTCTGCTTGGAAATAAAAACTTGATGCGAAATGGAAATAGTATGATGATTACAAGTTACTTATGTTTTCAACTCTCTAATAACTGTAATCTGTATTTGGGCGTTTTGCAGTTCATTCAGGTTGTTCTTGCTGTTTCTTCCACAGAGACTGAAATAAGCAAACAGATCATCCTTGATCTGCTGTTTTCCTTCCCACTACCCATTCAGTCCATCAGCAACTCCGATTACCTCCTCCTTAAAACACATTCTGAATTTCAACTTCTCTTCTCCATGATAACATTCTCGTGCAAACAACATCTCTAGCCTGGATGCCTGCAATGGCCTCCTGACTGCTGTCCCCAAACATACTGCCCCCTATAGTTTTATATTAGCACAGAAGCCATATTAAAATTAATCAAATTCTGGTCCTGTTTGGAACTCTGGTGAGCCACTTAGGATGAAGCCCATATCTACATTTTGTCTTACAAGACCCCACCTACCTAGTTTCTATGCCTCTCCTTGACCTCATCCCCTACCAATGTTCCCCTTCCTCAGTTTTCTGCACCTTGAGCTGTGCTGCAAGCTGCTCTAGACATGTTAGACTATTCCCTACTTTAGAACATCCATTCGCATTTGTTCTTACCCAGACCTAGATTTGCCTTATTTCTCGTAATTTGAGTGTCCCCATACTTGTCACTTCCTTGGACCCCTCCCTCCAGCATTCAAGATCCCTTTATCTTGCTTTATTTTCTTTCTGGCAATTATCACTACATTATACTATCATTGCCTATCTACTTCTTTGCTACCTCTCTCTCCATTTAGACTGTAAACTCACAAACTAAAGGCAAGTGGAGAGTCATGACAGTTAAGTACAACGTGGTACCCTGGATCAGAGCTTGGAACACGAAGAGGAAAATCTTGGTAAAAACTGGTCAAATATAAATAAAGTCTTAAATCTTATTTTTGAAAAATAAATAAATGGGGTGTTTTCATCCCCAAATTCCATAACCCCAGGCTAACAATGAGAAAACATCAGACAAACCTAAATTAAGGGACATTTTACAAGATACCTGGCCAATAATACTCTTTAAAACTGTCAACTTCATGAAAGACAAGACAAAGAAATTGTCATAGATCAGAGGAGACTAAGCAAACAAGATCACTAAATGCCATGTGGTATCCTATATTGATTGGATCCTGAAATAGAAAAAGGCTATGTGTGGGTAAATTGGTGAATTCTGAATAAAGTCAGTAATACTGTATCAATGTTAGTTTTAAAAAATGCACTCTGATTATGTAAGATGTTAACATTAAAGGGAGAGAATATAAATCCTCTGTATTATTTATGTAACTTAAAAAAAATAGAATGCAAACTCCATGATATTATCATGGGTAGCTGCTCTCGGCTGTACTGACAACATTTAGGGTAAGGCCAGAAACATAGAAGGTATTAATTTATTTTTTTCTTAAAAAAATTTTTTTTTAATGTTTATTTCTGTTTGAGAGAGAGAGAGAGAGAGACACAGCATGAGCAAGTGAGAGGCAGCAAGAGGGACACACAGAATCCAAAGCAGGCTCCAGGCTCTGAGACGTCAGGCACAGAGCCCAACACGGAGCTCAAAATCACCAACTTTCCTGAATAGAAATGATTACCGTACTCCATAGAAAGAAGACTCCATATTAATGTCTACATCAAAGGATCAAAGGATTCAGATTTGGAAAAGTTGGCTTCTGCTCTATGAGAGATCAGATAGCCAAAGTTTCCACAAATCTTATTAAGGCCACAGAAGTGGCATGCCTTCAAAACAAAGCCACATTTCCAGCGAGTGTATGGCTCTGGGAGAGAGTGTGACAATGATTCCATGTTCTGCAGAGTAGGGGCCAATTCTTTGTGCAAAGTCTCAACACTTTGCATAATCAATTTGACTGAACTAATTTGCTGTTTCAGTCACACAACCTGGCAGTTGGTAAAAATTGCAGCAAACTAGTCATATTCATAGTTGAGACCTATCTCATCCTTTGCTTCTTATGGCAGATGCATAATCAATGTAAATATTGTGATAATCAATGTAAATATTAGGGCGTATTTCGGAATGTATCTGAGGGAAAAGATGAGATTGGCATGAAAATAAGAGGATGAAAATAAAAGACAACAGAGAGATACAGGATACATATTATTCTTAAAGTTTTAAAATAATTCTCAAATGGGATACCCACAATTTATTTTAGGAATTATGAGACATTCATTTGTTGATTTGGGCATCTTTAGCGTTCAATAATAGAAAATTTATTCAAAAGGGGGCGCCTGGGTGGCTGAGGGGGTTAAGCATCCGACTTGGGCTCAGGTCATGATTTCACGGTTCGTGGGTTGGAGCCCTACGTTGGGCTCTGTGCTGACAGCTCAGAGCCTGGAGCCTGCTTCAGATTCTGTGTCTCCCTGTTCTCTCTGCCCCTCCCCTGCTCATGCTGTCTCTTTCTCTGAAAAAGAAATAAATATTAAAAAAAAATTATTTTTATTTTTATTTATTTTTTTAAAAGTTTAGTTATTTTGAGAAAAAGAGAGAGAGGGAAAGAGAGAGAGAGATAAGGGGAGGGGACAGAGATAGAGAGAGAGAGAGAATCCCAAGCAGCCTCCACGCAGTCAGTACAGTGCTGATGTGGGGCTCGAACTCACAAACCATGAGATCATGACCTGAGCCGAAACCAAGAGTTGGACACTTAACCAAAAGAACCACCCAAGCACCCTGAAAAAAACTTTTTTTTAAATTAAAAAAAAAGAAAATTTATTCAAAAATAATGTGGTATTAGTGATAAAGTGTGTGTATATAGCTGTACATATGCAGCTGTGGACATGGTCAGGGTGTTTTATAAAAAAATGGACAAACTCTGGCTTACCAGCAGAGAGGTCAAAGTTAGGATCTGAGTTGGCTGAATCTGCTAGCTTAGGTAGTGTTAATGACGAACTTGAGTATATGAGAAAGGTCATACCTATTTTTCTTTTTTATCTTTTCTTTCTTTTTTTTTTTTTTAATTTTTTTTTCAACGTTTATTTATTTTTGGGACAGAGAGAGACAGAGCATGAACGGGGGGAGGGGCAGAGAGAGAGGGAGACACAGAATCGGAAACAGGCTCCAGGCTCTGAGCCATCAGCCCAGAGCCCGACGCGGGGCTCGAACTCCCGGACCGCGAGATCGTGACCTGGCTGAAGTCGGACACTTAACCGACTGCGCCACCCAGGCGCCCCTTTATCTTTTCTTTCAATCTGACTTAATCTGACCTCAATCTGCCTAGTCTGATAGAAAATTTTATCTTAGCCATTCTTGGTACTGTCCAGCCCATGCCCTTGCCCAAGGGTGTGCAAAGATCCCAAACATCTTTGCAAGGAAGGATCTTCACGAAGTCAAATTTCGTGGTCAACCTGGTCTTTACTTGCCCAAGCCCACATGCTTCTTAAAGTCCAGTGGCTCCTCAAATTCTATTCCTTGCTTGTGTTTGAAAAGATCAATTATCAGAGAAAATGCTGGAACGGCCATTCAAATCTACCACGGGAAAAGGCATGAATGAAGACCATGTTGTTTTGCCATTTTCAAATTTAATCCATAAGAAACAGGTAATTCCAGGGTTAAACTAATCTAGGCTATAGAAAATGATGGTAAATGCCCCAATTTATTTTATAAAGTTAGCATAAAATAATAACAAAATGCAGCAAATACAGTTAAAAAATACAGATCAAGGGGCGCCTGGGTGGCGCAGTCGGTTAAGCATCCGACTTCAGCCAGGTCACGATCTCGCGGTCCGTGAGTTCGAGCCCCGCGTCAGGCTCTGGGCTGATGGCTCAGAGCCTGGAGCCTGTTTCCGATTCTGTGTCTCCCTCTCTCTCTGCCCCTCCCCCGTTCATGCTCTGTCTCTCTCTGTCCCAAAAATGAATAAAAACGTTGAAAAAAAAATTAAAAAAAAAAAATACAGATCAAAAGTCACAAATGAAAATACATGAGAGATTTAAGTAAAAAGATTTCATCTATGACCCGTCAACATTTACTCCAGGTATAAAAAAATTTTTAATTTTTTTTTTTATGTTTACTTATTTCTGAGAGAGAGAGAGAGAGAGGGAGCTGTCAACACAGAGTCTGATGCGGGCTTGGACCCCCGGACCATGAGATCGTGACCTGAGCTGAGGTCGAATGCTTAACTGACTGGGCCTCGCAGGGATCCCTAAAAAAGCGAAATAATGAAAAATGTCATAATAAGGTTAATAATAAATTAACTAAGAAAATTAAGAAAACCCACTTAATAAGTTTGTTAAGGCATTTAATCTAATTTAGTAGTGATTTATAAGAAACTCTCTAAGGAAAATAAAAAGTATAAAATTTGTTAAGGGATATTAGTTTTTTTTGAAAACAATATATACTTTAAATGACAAATATTAAATTTTTTAATAAAAAGCAAAAATAAACATGTCCATTACATTTAAAAAATTTTTTAAAGTTTTTTTATTTGTATTGAGAGAGACAGACACAGTGTAAGTGGGGGGGCAGGGCAGAAACAGAGGGAGAGAGAGAATCCCAAATAGACTCTATGCTGCCAGTGCAAAGCCTGATGTGGGGGCTCGAACTCATGAAACTATGAGATCATGACCCAAGCTGAAACCAAGACTCAGATGCTTAACCAACTGAGCCACCCAGATGCCCCTAAATATGTCCATTACATTTCAACAATGAATTGCAGATTCAAGTGAATGCAGTAAAAGTAAGAGTATAAATATGGGGAAGGTATAGCTAAAACACTGATTTTTACAATGATAAAGATTTATCACTACAAAAAACAAGAGAATTCAGAAATACCATGCTAGAATTAACAATATATTTGAATAATGTGGCTGGATTCAAGGTATGTGCAAAAAAGTTAATACTTTTTCTTTATATAAGCAATATTCTCCTACATGTGGTAATAATAAAAATTAATTTTCAAGAATGACCTAGAATGTAAGAGAATTAGGAAAATGTTATTAAATATTATTATATTATTAAGACAATGGAGCTATCTAAAGAAAAATACATATTAAAAAAATTATAAAACAAGGTTTAGACAGAGACTCATCATATTCTTAGATAAGAAGACTTAAAGTCACAAAAGTATGAATTCTATACTGATATTAATAAAGGAATTTAATGCAATTTCAAATAGAATTCCTATAAGATATTTTGGGGGAAAAAAAGACTGAACAAATATTAAAAAAAAATTTTTTTAATGTTTATTTTTGAGAGAGAGAGAGAGAGAGAGAGCACTAGTAGGGGAGAACAGAGAGAAATAGAGACACAGAATCCAAAGCAGGCTCCAGGCTCTGAGCTGTCAGCACAGTGCCCGATGCGGGGCTCAAACTCACAGTGTGAGATCGTGACCTGAGATGAAGTTGGATTCTTAACCGACTGAGCCACCCAAGTGTCCCTGAACAACTATTTTTATATTCATGTAGAATACTAAGGGATAAAAGTAGCTTTTTTTTCTTAGCACAATTGTTTTCTTAAGAGATCTAAGAATAGAGTCCCTTCTTCCTACTTTCACAGATACTACCTTAGCAGCAATTCTCACTGGAATTCTACTACTTTAAAAGTGTTTAACAGTGTTACTTATGCAGGCATCTAGTTAATCACTTAATAATTCTTTTGCCCCTTTTTATAGTAACTGAGCCCCTATATTGTTGCATATAGCAGTGTATAACAGCTTTTTTTCCATTCTGAAGTAAGCAGTAAGTAAGTAAGATGTGGGGTGGGATCCCTATAAATCTCTTTAAGGGAGGCTGACTCAGCTGGGTCAATGAATTTTTCCCTCTTTCCCTCTTTTCATGTTTGATGACCGCTATGTAGATCCAATAGGAGTGGATATTCAGCTGTCATCCTGATGTGACCTTGATGACTTTAGCCATGCACTAAAAATATGACAGAGAGATGCTAGATCCATTCCGTGTGTGCCTACCTTTGCACGTGGCCACAGCTGTTTTGTGATTTCTGTTAGATTCAGCCAAACTTAATCCACCTGATACAGTGCATCTTCAAGCCAATCTCCATCTTTGTAGGGACTTCCTAAGTGTCCATGTAACTGTGTCCATCTCCTACTTATCATACTTTATTAAATCCTTATTATTTAGAGGATAAAACTGAAATTCTTCAGACTACCATTTACTATCCTTTATTATATGACCCTTTCTTAAATCTTCAGCTTCGTCTCTGTCTCCAACTCAGATCCCCTCCAAATACATAAAATGATATGTAGACTTCTGAAGAGTCATGTGTGATTTTCCAAGTTCCACTTTAAAGCCCTTTCTGAGATGATCTGGGAATCTGTGAGTTCCTTTCTCAACAGGTTTTAGTTTTCATTTTCTATTTATTATTTGGCTGTATTCCAACAAATGGGGCGTGGTTTACTTGAATACAGATGAAATGTCTTCCTTTTTCATATCTCCAGGTCCTTGTAAATCAATTGGAAAATATCAGACATGCCACAAATATGTTGTATTACTGATTAGACTTTATGATAACTAAATAGCCAACAAAGTTTTCCATCTATAGCTTCCTTACTGGGCCATCAATATCTCTTAAGATAGACCCAGGAAATCCTACACCTAGACACCTAGAGAGTGTCTAATTCTATGCACATTGGGATAGAGAATATTCATTGAGCACTTAGGATGTGCTGGAGATAATGCTCAGCACTTTATATGTCTTTTCTCCTACAGCTACAGTTTAAAACACCCCAATGAGATAACTTATATTAATATCCTCTTCACTTTGCATTTTGAGAATCTCTAGATGTAGGAAAATAAATTAAAGGCCTCAGATTACAAAGGTAGCCAGTTGTGAGGCAAGGGTTTGACCTTGGGCAATGATTAGAGCTTTATGTTTTGTACTCCCTCCCCAGTGTGGATACCAACTGTTCAGCACTGGAATCAAATGAGACCTAGGTTTTAGTCATAGCTCTGCCATTTATTACTTATGTGACCTCAGGGAAACCACTTACATGTATCCATTCCTTCATTTGTAATAAGGAGGTAATAGTTATGCCAACGTGTGATTTGTTGTAAGAATTAAAAGGGTTGTTCAGATTATTCTAACTCACTTGTTCTTAAAATATGGGGTCTCTTTGCTTGTTTCCATTTTAAGGCATCCATTTTGGGGAACGTGAGACAAGGAGTGATTTTTTTTTTTCAATACAAATATTAGTTTTATTTAATTGTTAGCGTCTGATGTTTGAAAAATGCCAGCAAGTCAAGTGATACTCTTAATGTTCTGTGGTTCGATAGCATGGTGGAGTTAACCACAATGAAAGAGTATCCATTTCAGCCCTTACAAGGATTAACCAAATCCTAATTAAATGGATCAGTTAATTATGCACGTTCAATGTAATGACAGAAAAGCTCGTATCTTCAAGGACTTCAGCTTACTTGATTCTGACTGACGACACGTTTCTCATTTTGTTGATCAGAATTAACAAAAATAGATATACTGCTTCACCTGAAATTTTTGTTTCTGCGTAAACCCAGTGAATATTACTCATATTTTCTGAAAAAAACTATTTAGAATCTTTCTAAATTTTTTTTAACGTTTATTTATTTTTCAGACAGAGAGAGACACAGCATGAACGGGGGAGGGGCAGAGAGAGAGGGAAACACAGAATCGGAAGCAGGCTCCAGGCTCTGAGCCATCAGCCCAGAGCCCGACGCGGGGCTCGAACTCGTGGACCGCGAGATCGTGACCTGAGCCAAAGTCAGATGTTTAACCGACTGAGCCACCCAGGCGCACCATGAATCTTTCTAAGTCAAAATGACTTGCATGAGAAAAATTCAACATCCAGGACTGACTAGGAAAAATGATTCCTAGTAATGACACAAATGTTCGAGTGTGGTAGCATTATTCTATGTGTATGGTTATGGAGAAAATCAAGAAGTGAGCAACGTGCAAGTGAGCTTTGTGATCAACACAGTCTTTTTGGGAAATGACAGAGCACCTGCTTTAAAATACCACTAAGTTTAACAGGATATAATCAGGTTGCAAACTAGCAACTTTCAAAATAGTATTAAAGGTTAACACTCGAGTTTTCTACTAAAGGAAAGTGACAAGAAATTTTGGGGTACATTGCTAAAGTAGGGCCATTGTTTAGGAATATAACTAACAATTTCATGTGGTAATTTGTGACAATTACCACTGCTTTTCAACTCTGAGAATTCTCAGCTGCAGTCTTTTTTAGCTTTTTTTCTTGCCAGAAATTGAGTGACTGGGACCTCAAAATCCATAAACACAGATCTATATCCAGTGGGCATGCAGTCCCCTCCCTTTGTAATTATGGCATTACTACTTTAATAGAGGAAACAAGAAATTAACAATGATTAGCCTCCAGAGGAAGGAGGATTTGTTAAAATTATGAACATAGCACGCTTACTTTTCACCTTCAGAGCCCAAGACCTAGACTGACAGCTCTAGAAAACAATTACCTGTATTGCCATTGAATCAGACAAGGTTCTCAGGATCCTCAGCCACAGAGGACTTTAAGAACTGTCTTATGACTCATATTTATTTTATCTAGAAACTTTTTGGCTACTTGTTTTTATAACCAATCCAATCAGCCATGCCCCTTCCATCTGTCAGGTCCCCAACTTCTGCTAGCTTTATCAGGGAAGGAAACTCTCAAGGATTAGTATCTGGGAATTGGCCATGCGTTAACCATGCATGCATTCACTACTGTTCTTTTTTAACTTTACACTTCTTTCCAGTAATTAAAACTCTGAAGGATCTGATTTTATTTAGCCCTTTGGCTAAAAAACTGCTTCTAATAGGTTACTTTCAATAGGCCCCTCTAATGTTAAACTAATCAGTAAATAAAAAAAGCTTTTGTCTTGTTTTTTGTTTCTGTTTGTGTTTTTTTTTTTTTTTTTTTTTTTTAATTGCATACCGAGCATGTCATCAAGGAGCTTTCCTTAGAATGAGTGTGGAGGACCAGGGTTTGGGCTTTTCAGGGTTCCATTTTGTACTGTTCCCATGGCCCACTGTGAATGCCACCCACCACTCTTTAGACATCTAGAGATTCAAATGTGCCATTAGAGTGCTTAGATTCTACTTTTCCTTTTTTTGGTTATTTTTCTTGATTAATAAAATAACACCACATGTATCATTTGTTTTTAATATTTACTACTCACGTCTCATGACTGACTGATAACTAAAAACAAAGTGATCCTCTGTCCTTTTCTATAACATTTCCCATTTAGAGTTAAACTAAATCTTATATAAAGGTAATATTTGATACATATGCCACGTTTAAAGTATTAAATTATAACCCAATAGCTTTAGAAAGTGAATGATGCTCAGTCTTTCACAGGAAGAGTCATTTTCCCATTTTAATGCAATAGACTGCTGAGAGAGGAGAAGTGAGAATATAATGTTAGTACCACATTATAATATAATGTACCACAGACCTATTCAATAAATAGTTTCTGTAAGTCTACAGAACATAATTTTTTGATGAAAACAATGCTAGCAAATCTTATTTTTCTAGTAAGATGACTGGTACTTTACTCATAATAGAAGAATTAAAACACACTGAAAAGCAGTCATATACCAATGACTGATCTATCAATTCAACAAATATTTATTCAACACCTACTTTGTGTGAGACTGTTGAAGGTAACTGAACAAGCCTGTGAGCAAGATGGGCAAAGATCTCTGACCTCGTAAAATGTACATTCTCGTGGGGGAAGCATACAAGACAAAAATAGATAAATATATTATTTATCAAATTTCAGGTTAAAAGTGATCATGAAGGAAATATAAGGCAGGGTAAGCATATAGAATACAAAGAATCACACACGATCACAGAATGCATCTTTGAATAGGCGACATTTAAGTGGAAACTGAAGGAAATGAGTCCTTGAACTAAAAATATTTTTGGAGAAGACTTCCAGGCAGAAAAAACTGTGAGAACAGAGATCTTAAGGCAAAAGCACTTGTGATTTGTTTGGCAAAAAGCTGTGGAGCTATTTGGAGAAGTAGCTGGAGGCCAGGTCATGTGAAGCCCGATAAATGATAGCAAGGAATATAGACATGATATACTAATAGAGATTTCTGCATGGGACTGACTTATTATTCTGTATATTGTGTGAAGAATGGGTGTAGGCGGAAGCAGTTTGTTTTAGTTATGTTAAATCTGCGGTGCTGAGGAAGCCACTGCATCATGTGAATCAGGAGTTCTGGAGAGAGGTTGGGACTAGAGGGTACAGTTGGGAGTCATTAGTAAATATGGCACTTAAAAGTCATGACAGTAGGGGCGCCTGGGTGGCTCAGTCAGTTGGGCAGCCGACTTCAGCTCAGGTCATGATCTCGCGGTCTGTGAGTTCAAGCCCCGCGTCGGGCTCTGTGCTGACCTGCTCAGAGCCTGGAGCCTATTTCGGATTCTGTGTTTCCCTCTCTCTCTGACCCTCCCCCGTTCATGCTCTGTCTCTCTCTGTCTCAAAAATAAATAAACGTTAAAAAAAAAAATTAAAAAAAAAAAAAGTCATGACAGTAGACAGATCACCCAAGGATTACACATGAGAAGAGTGGGCATCTGTAGGCCGTGGGGTTCCCCAACACAGTGGCCAGAAAGAGAGTCACCTGAAAGTGTAATGGGAACATAACACCTTCAAAGTCAAGTGTTTCAAGAGACAGCAAGTAGTCATTTGTGTCAAATGCTGCTGAGAAGCCAAGCAAAATGACTGCCAAGTAACTAAAGGATTTGCAACCTAGAATTTATTATTTATTTTTTTTCAAGATTGTTTTTTATGAAGCAATAGAGAATAAAGCCTAAAAGAACTGAGGTAGCTCTCAAAATTTTTTCATAAACTTAACATTCTTCCTTATTTGTTTAAAATACATTTTTAAAATAAGTAAAGTTTTACACCAAATAGTTTGAAACCTCCCTCTCCCTTTTTCTCTGTCTTCTTCCCTAAATTATCATGACTGGGGTGCCTGGGAGGCTCAGTCAGTTAGGCGACTAACTTCAGCTCAGGTCATGATCTCACCATTTGTGAGTTCAAGCCCTGTGTCAGGCTCTGTGCTGACAGCTCAGAGTCTGAAGCCTGCTTCAGATGCTGTTTCCCTCTCTCTCAGTCCCTTCCCTGATTGTACTCTGTCTCTCTCTCTCTAAGATAAACTGTAAAAAAAAATTAGAAAAAATAAAGTATCATGAGTATACTGCATTGTTTAAAAAATTTTTTTAATGTTTATTTATTTTTGGGAGAGAGAGAGACAGAGAGAGAGGAGGAGAGAGGGAGGGAGAGGGAGGGTGAGCAGGGGAGGGGCAGAGAGAGGAGACAAAGAATCCAAAGCAGGCTCCAGGCTCTGAGCTCCCCGCCCTATGTGGGGCTTGAACTCATGAACTGTGAGATCATGACTTAAGCCAAGGTGAGTTGCTTAACCAAATGAGCCACCTAGGCACCCCTTGGTTATTTTTTCTTTAAGTTTATTTATTTGGAGAGAAAGAGAGAGAAACACTGCAAATTGGGGGTGAGGGTGCACAGAGGGGGTGGGGGGAGAGAAATGAGCAGGCTCCATACTGTCAGTGCAGAGCCTGACGTGGAACTTGAACTCACAAACCGTGAGATCATGAGCTGAGCCAGAATCGAGTTGGACGCTGAACTGACTGAGCCACCCAGGTGTCCCTCTTTTCGGTTATGTTTATAAATCTCTTTATTTGTTCTATCTTATAGTATCTTTGAAAAAATTATGTCTTCAGTTTCTTTATTTTTTTAATCATGTGAAATATATTCATTCACAGCCTCTTCCAGATCTTCCTACTACTTCCGCTTCTGAAGGTGCTAATTCTTGCATCTGTTGATCCTTCCTCAGTATGTTTCACTTTCTTGCATGACATACAATATCCTACTGTGAATTCAGCTACCATAAGACATGTCTATTCTGTGGGAATCTCCTGTGAGCTGTGTTAAAGTTCTGGAGACTCAATTTCTACTTCTTTTAAAATGTATTTTATCTGTATTTCCATGTTCCTGTAGCAGAACGGGTGGCATCTATTCCAGTTCAGCCTTCTTTGTTGCTTTTGAATCTTACATTTAACTAAGTCTTACCTATCACTCATTACATTCTCATGCCATTTTCTATGTCCTTCTTTATTACTAAATTCACCATGCTTTTGGAGCATTTCCATCTTTTTTTGGGTAGGCCTACTGCACTCTTTCCTGGGATGAGTTGAAAAATAGCCCTTCAGGGATTATATTCTCTGGGCACGTCTGCAATGTATGTGGGTTGCAGAGTTTCTTCGCTGATAGCATTTTAGACCTGTATCTGAACACTTTGCAAGATAATTTGTTGAGACTGAGTTTTTGAAAGAGTAAATTTAGTGCTTAAACCTCTAGGTAAGCAACAAAACTCTTCTAAAAATACATACTAATTATCTGTTAACTTTTATAAGTCATAGTATAGAGTTTATTCTCTTTCCCTGGCAGGTCATGGAGGTTAGCAAGGAGTTATATCACCTGGATTGTGGGGGTGCTTTACTAGGAACTGACTAAATGACAAAATGACAGAAATGACAAAATATTTGTCCTCACCAGTTAGGCTTCACTCTTCACCCATTCCATTATTAAAAGATGTCTTACTTATGGCATAACTATGACATTATACTTGTAATTTTTACTAAAAGGAACAAAAACAACATTATTTTCTTGGTTTGATTAATAACAACAACCACAAAACTCCCCAAGAACTGAGTATGCAGGAGAAAACAGCAACAGGGGCTGCTGCTTTGGAATTCCCAGTTTACCACCAATCCCTGTTGGACGCAATCAACCAGCTTGAAAACTGGGATCTCCACACTCCTGAATATGCTTCCTGCAGACTGCAGTTTGTCAACTTAGCATAAGTGAGAAAAAATCCTTTAGGTTTTCTGTTCAATAAGTAACTTCCTGGTGTATGTTCTGTGGCAAATAAGCTATGAATTGTGCACTTTGAAATAAATGTTCTCTCAATGCCAAATAATACATACGAATTTTATGTTCTTTGCTAATCCAATTCAAGCAAATCTTTAAAAAATACATTGGAGTTCATATGGTTCCCTAAGGACTATTTCAAGGACAATAAAAACAGAAGATTCATATGACACTCCTGCATAATGTCCAAAAGTCACCGAGAGCCAGTACTTAATGGCTTAAAAAGCAGTGAGTATGAGTGATGCTATTGGTGAAGAAATTTTACTGAAATAATTAATTGGGAACACAGAGCAATTCCTCTTCAATGTGGCACCACTCTATCATTCTTTACAGAGAGATAGAGTGAGAGTCACATGTACAGATAATTTACCAAACCAAAATAAACAGGTAAGATTTCTTTCCAGATAAACAGGATAGCTATTTTAGGAAGTAGATGAATATTAAACAGCTCATTGTATTCTCAATTTGGGTGGGGGGCATTTCTGCTGTCAACATGGTGGTACGTTTAGGCTTTACCTTAGTTTTCAAGGCTACAGTTAAAATTCTGAGTTCAGCCAAAAAAAATAAAAATTAACTTAAACTGAAAGAGTAAGCCAAGAGAACTACTGGCTCCAGAGCAGTGAGAAAAAGGTTTATAAATGATTCCTTTTTTCCGTGTTGCTCCTACCTCTGATTAGAAGCAATAAATAAGAAATACCCATTGAAGGCACACGAGGAAATCCTATCTGTAATAAATCTCAAATGTAACAAATGTGATATAGAGATCTGTGAGTTTTCACAAGAATTAGGATAAACCAATTAATACCTTGTTTGGCTACGGCACGAACCTTACATAGTCACTCCCAGCCTGAAATCCCTGATCCTGAGGATTCCTGAGACACAACTCTGGAGATAAGGGAGAAAAAATACAGCAGATTGTGAACTCAGACCCTTTCAAAATATAAAAACAGATGAACTAATTGTACAAGACTATAAGCCATAGAGCTCTTGGTGACTAAAATACACACAGTATCTCATGTTCAGAAAGGAATATACCATCAACTGCCAAATGAGGTGTACAGTAACCTCCTTGTGACTTTTTCCAGTGGCAATTACAGAAACTATGTCCAGTACAATCCATGAGAAAATGTCTCTCAGGGTATGCTACAGCACTGTCCCATTATAACTCACCTAAAAGTCTCTATTCCATTTTTTAATCATGTTTCAGGTATAATAACATTACATTTGCATAATAATTTATGCTGTGTGAAATGCTTTCTTATCCATTGTCCCTTAGGATCCATGAATAATTGTATATTGCACACAACCATGAGCTCAAAATAAATCTGGGGAACAATAAAATTGATACTATTATTTATTTTATCCATATCCTGGACTTATGGACCAAAGTGTGTTAGTGACATAACACTGGAGGGAATGAACTGTACCTGGAGGAATAAGATTAAAACTCAGCAAGTTTCACGAGGACTAGAAGATAGGTTAGTCATAAACAGAAGAGGTCCTAAAGGAAAAACTGGACAGGGTGACATAAAGGAGGTGCCTTGGTCCATTCAGGCTACTGTGTATGATAAGAATACCATATACTGAGTTGCTTAAACAATGGCAACTTATTTCTTAGAGTCCTGGAGCATGGGAAGTCTGAGAACAAGAAACGAGCAGATATGGTGTCTAGTGAGAGTCAGCTTTCAGGTGGCAGACAAATGTCTTCTCTCTGTGTTCTCCCGTGGTGGAAAGAATGAGGGAATTCTCTAAGTCTGTTCTATCAGGCACTAATCCCATTCATGAATGCTCTGAGGAAGAGCCCTACCTTCCATTACCATCACATTGGGATTAAGAATTTCAGCATATGAATTTCAAGGGGACACAAGCATTCACTTTGCCACAAGAGGCAAAGTTTGTTTTTGTTTTTGTTTTTTCGGAGGCAAAGATGATTTCCTGCAATCTTACCCTGTTTTATCCTTAAAGGGTACAAACTCTGGAATCTCTGTCCATCCTCTCTAATAGGTCTCTAAAATTTCTAAAAAGTACTTTGGTAACTGGAATAATGCCCTCCCCCCCCCCCCCCCGCTGCCCTCGCCCCCAAGATGTCCCTACCCTAACCACCAGAGCCCGTGAATATGTTACCTTACATGGCAAAAGGAGATTTGCAAATATGATTAAGGTTATGAACCTTGAGCTGGGGAGATTAGCCAGATTACCCAGGGGTCCTACTCTAATCATAGCAGTCCTTAAAAAGTAAGAACGCTTCCCAGCTGTGCACAGAGATGATCAACAGAAGAAGGAACACAGCATTGCAGTATTGCTGGCTTTGAAGATGGGGGAGGGCGGGGGGAGTGGATAAGCCAAGGGATGCATGCAATCTCCAGAAATTTGGAAGGTAAGAAAACGGATTCCTCCTAGAGGCACCAGAAAGCATTGCTGCCCTCACATTAGCTCAGTGAGTCCTATGTCGGACTTCTGACCTACAGATTATAAAATAATTTGTATTGTTTTAAACCACTACGTCTGTGGTAATGTGTTATAGCAGCTCAAGAAAATTTATACAGGTCTAAGGGCAAAATAACAAAAACTCCTATCAATGAACATGTGAATTAATTCCATTCTGCTGTTTATAAAATGTGATTGACACTGTTCAGAGCAGAAAATATTGGCCACACACAAAAACTTCTTTTATGACAGTTATCAACATTTCAGTTTCAGTAAATGGATGAAAAAAAAACACTGATGGAACGTTGTTAGCAGAGCTTAATAAGAGGCTATTTAGGTTACATAAATGATCGGCACAAAACAATTTTTCTTAATGTGAGAAAACTAACTAAAGGCTTTTTAAAACAGAGTCCTAATTCTCTTCCATTTCTGAACTCTGAAAAATCAGAGAACTATATGCAGGTACTGGGATTTCAACTCTATTACTTGATTTCTTTATTCATTTGTTCAATCATTCAATAAACATTTGCTGATGGATCTCTCTTTGCCAAGCACTGTGCAAGAAGTGGAGTCATAAATGAAATATGTTACAACACTTTCTCCTCAGAAACCTCTTATTTTTTCTGAGAGATTTCCTGGGATGAGGAATAATAGGCTGAAATGCCCGATTCAAGCCCTTGTTAAAGATGAATTTGGAGAAAAGCAGTTAATAACGAAGTTGGCTGAAGAATAACAGGGCGGGTTGGAATAAGTCAAGTTCCTTTTAGCTCTGCAAGAGACGACACTAAAGGTATACTGAAATTATGGAGAAAATTTTGGATATTCAAATGTGAGTAAGCTAACTCAAATTTTTCTCTTAGGAAATTTACATGAGCACTCTAGTTAGTAGCTGAGTTTAGGGAGGAAACAAGGCTAACTAGTAACAGTCTAATGCATGTATTTCTTTAAATCTTATTTTACACTACATTTATTTGCTTATATTTTACAAGTATATTGTGCTTTCAAATGTGCATTTTGTTACTGTAATGAAGAACTTCACTCTTTTAAAATAAGAAGAATCGTGGATATCTTGCACTTCTTTCAAGTTCCCACTTCAGAAGAGTCTTTCCGCAGAGTCATGTACCCACTAAAAGATCACCAGAGTTGCAGACACAGAATCATTGAAGGATAGGGTCAACCTTCAGGGAAATATGTGAGGCAGTGATAGGAAGTAACCAAAGCAGCAGCATAAAAAAGAAGCATTATCTATCTCTTTAAACAAACAGCAAAATACTAATCCTAATGAATCCTTTAGAGGAGATTTACAAAATAAGAATTTCTCATACTTTTGAGCCATAGGAAATGATATGTATTTCTTTAGAATGTGAAATAATATGGTTTTGTAGAATGAGAAAGCACATGAAGGAGAGGAATATAAGAAATATGCTTACATAGAAGGAATCAAAGATCTTGAGCAGATAAACAACCCAAATTGTTTCAAAATATTACCCTGCTCTTTTCAAAATGCTTTTTTGCTATTCATTTCTACACCCACATTTCTACTTTTATTTTAAAATGGACTAAGAAAGGGGTGCCTGGGTGGCTCAGACTGTTAAGTGTCCTACCGGCTCAGGTCAGGACCTCATGGTCCGTGGGTTTGAGCCCCGCATAGGCTCTGAGCTGACAGCTCAGAGACTGGAGCCTGTTTCAGATTCTCTCTCTCTCTCTCTCTCTTCCTCCCCCGCTCATTCTCTGTCTCTCTCTCAAAAATAAATAAACATTAAAAAAATTTAAAAAAATAAGCTGGAGTAAGTAAAGTTATTGAATTCTAGGAAGGAAGTCAAGCCTCTTTTTCCATGTTTATTTTTTCTTTTTCTTGCCTTTTGCCAAGGTGGGGCAATGTTAACTATATTTTTCTTGTTAATTTGATGGTATTAGGAAGAGTTTCTGTTATACAAAAGTTTATCTTCCCATCTCTGGCATCCAAAAACTTTTGTAACTTTTGTATTTTACAAACAATATGTAATTATGTGAATGTGAAAACAGGGATGCTCTTAAGACACCGTATGTGTGATTGCTCCTGTACATGAGCCTCATTCCTTCACGATGAAAGTTTTATTTCCCACCTCATCTTTACTTGAATCTTGTGCTTTCCAGAGACAGTAAAAAAGTTTTGGTTCTACACTATTATTAGAGTCCTCTTTTCACCTATTTTCAAATTTCACAAATAATTAACACATGTATTAGGGAATCTTAAAACTTTATAACCCCTTCAGAATTGAATTGCAAAAAATTCTAACACTCTTTTGCATATCTTCTGTGTCTTCATCTTGTGAGAACTGTGTTTAATTTAATTGTTAATGGTTAGAATGTTTTCTGGAACATTTTCTCAGATAAATAATTTGGTAGACCTGCTAAATCCTTTCATGCCTAAAATGTTCCTCTTTAACTTGACAGATAACCTGTATCTCAGCTGGAGAGAGTTTTCTTGAAACACAATTCTTAGGTCTCAATAATCTGTAGCTAATTACCCCGTATCTTCGCATCCTCTGTGGAAGATGGCAAATTCTCTACCTCACAAGGGCTTTTTAAAAAGCGTTTCGGGCGCCTGGGTGGCGCAGTCGGTTAAGCGTCCAACTTCAGCCAGGTCACGATCTCGCGGTCCGCGAGTTCGAGCCCGGCGTCGGGCTCTGGGCTGATGGCTCAGAGCCTGGAGCCTGTTTCGGATTCTGTGTCTCCCTCTCTCTCTGCCCCTCCCCCGTTCATGCTCTGTCTCTCTCTGTCCCAAAAATAAATAAACGTTGAAAAAAAAATTTAAAAAAATAAAAAGCGTTTCTATCGGGATGCTTGTAAAATTTTCTTCTTGACCTTGAAGTTCAGCAATTTAGCCACAGTATATCTAAGAGCATGTCTCCTCATTCTCTTTCTTTCTCTTCCTTTTCCTCTTTTCTCTTTTCTCCACTGAAACTTTTGGCAAGCAAACTTCTTCCTTCTTTAAAGTCTGCTTTTTGGTGCCACTTCTCTTGGTTTTCTTAACTTTCTTCTTGTTATTTCTACTCTGCCCATATTCTCTAGGACCCCGTCTTCCATACTTCTCCTTGTATGCATTCTTCCTGGTTGATTTTGTTTGACTATTTGATTTCTACTATCCTCCAGTAGTCAAGAACTCTTAAATGTGTCTTTAGTCCTGACATCATATATGCAACTGCTTTCTAGTCTTTCCTACTTTAGTGATCGGGTGAATCAAAACTCATTATGTCCAAAACTAACTCCTACGAAGCCTTCAAAACTCAGCCCTACCCTACAGTGGCTTCTTTCATTTTTTAAATCTTTTTTTTCCCCCGTGCATATATTTTCTTCCTTTTTACTTTGAAATAATTTTAGCTTTATAAAAACGTTGCAAAATACAGAGTTTATGTATACTTTTCATCCAGCTTTCCCAAATATTAGCATTTTATATAACCATATTTAACATTATGTAACATGTAAACACTAAAAAATCAAATTGAGGTAGTGTTTGCTAAATGGTAATTTTTTAATTTCCTTCACTATTTCTACATTTACGAAATTACATATTAAAGAAGAGTTGTCCCTTCTTCTCCATTAATTTATATATTGCATTATTTATTTATATCAGTATAGATTTATGGGCATTTATTTTATTTGATGGGGTATAACTCATCACTATTGTTATTATTTCACCTTAAACTGTCCCAGATTTAGTCGGTGGGCACACCTTCAAATTAGCTTCTACGTTCTTTTTATATACTCCATGGTATCATGTTTTAAATGTTTCTTGGGGTGCCTGAGTGGTTCAGTCGGTTGAAAGTCTGACCTTGGCTCGAGTCATGATCTCACAGTTTTTAAGTTTGAGCCCTGCATTAGGGCTCTGTGCTGACAGCTCAGAGCCTGGAGCCTGCTTATGATTCTGTGTCTCCCTCTCTCTCTGCCCCTCCCCTGCTTACTCTCTGTCTCTCTGTTTCTCTCTCTCTCAAAAATAAATAAAGATTAAAATAAAGTTTTTACAATATTTTTTTACTTTCTGGTCCCTCAAGATAATACAGTTGCATTGAGTATTTTCTCTGTTCTATCCTTGGAATCAACCATTAGTCTAAAAAATCTCTGGTTCCTTTATTGGAGAATGGTATTTATAACAGGTATACACAATACATGTGTACTAGCTGTACATATTGCTACTATGATGTCATTGATTCCTGGCTCTCGTAGCAGAAAAAGCCAGGAAAAATATGCATTGATCACACATACAACACAATACAAAAACACACACACACCTATATATCTCTGTCTGTCCATATATTAAAATTCATGAGTATGTAGCAATAGTTCCATTACTAATATAATAGCACAGTATTTATTTTAGCCTTCCCTTTCTCCTAATTTTTAACTTCTTTCTATTGGTGAGAAACCTGGCTCTCATCCACAAAATATTTATTTATTTCCCCAGTATTCGAATAAGCATAATGTCAATCCAGAATTTAATTGTTAATCCTTAACTCTGTGAGAAACAAACTTACTAAATAGCACACAATATTTGCATACATTATTTTCTTTTAAAAAAATTTTTTTTCAACGTTTATTTATTTTTGGGACAGAGAGAGACAGAGCATGAACGGGGGAGGGGCAGAGAGAGAGGGAGACACAGAATCCGAAACAGGCTCCAGGCTCTGAGCCATCAGCCCAGAGCCTGACGCGGGGCTCGAACTCCCGGACCGCGAGATCGTGACCTGGTTGAAGTCGGACGCTTAACCGACTGTGCCACCCAGGTGCCCCTGTATACATTATTTTCAATCAACTGTACAGTTTGGTGAAAACTGCAGACTTTTGGTCATTCCAAAGTCATTTGGCTGTTTTGTTCCCAGCTTCTGTCAGGGTAGGTCTACTATTCATTTGTTATAGAGTTAGATTCATTTGTTACTCTTTGTATTTTATCCCTTCCCATTCTCCTCCCCAACTTCTACATACACACCTGGTTGAAATGAATGACTGATGGACTTATTGATATGTTAATTGTTACCACAATACTAACAGTGAGACCACTACAAAAAAGTATATTGAAGAAATGTTGCTGCCTCTTTATGGCAGAAAGAGAGTGAGAGACAGAATCTTAAGCAGGCTCTACGTCCAGCACTGAGCCCCACGTGGGGCTCAGTCTCACAACCATGCGATCATGACCTAAGCTGAAATCAAGAGTCAGACATTTAACCCCAGGCACCTCCCCGGGGAAAAAATGTCTTCTCTTAATTATATTCCTATAGTTATCTACTTTAACATTTTTATATAGTAATACCTATCATGTACTTAGCACTTATACCCATAATATTACTTTATTTACTTTACTTTACTTTAACATTTTTATACAGTAATACCTATCATGTATTTAGCATTTATACCCATAATATATATATCCATATATATATATCTATATATATATATCTATATATATATATAGATATCTATATATATATCTTAGTGGTTTTGTTTCTCCAGGGAATGGTGAGTAATAGAGATCCCTACATGCACTTCATTAAGTCCAGTCTGTTTTAAAAACACATTACAGTAACATTTACTACACACTTACAATACAATGTGCTAAGTGTTTTATATTTTTGTTCAATTCTCACAATTATCTTTGACACTAAGTACTATTATGCCAATTTGACAGAGGAGGAAACCAAGTCTAAGAGAAGTCAATAACTTGTCTAATTATTAAATTAGTGATAAGTTTCAGGATTCAGTACTCTGAAGCCAAAGTCTACAGTTTTACTTTTTTTCAAGTAGCAATAATCCTACATCAACAGGTCTGTCATTTTAGAAAGCTGCTTTTTAACAGAGAGAAAAACCCTACATGATTTTGTCTTAAACCACCAGCATTCATTTACATTTTATTTATAACCTTGAATTTCATTGTAATATTTAAAGTGGCATTACTAAATATTAAAACTGTCTTGAACACTAGATTGAGGATCAAAGTAGCTGATTTTGGTAAACCAGGTTTCTGTACTTGGCATTTTTTCCATGGAGAGCATTACTTAGAACTTGAGAAACTGCAAGACTCTGCATTAATGAAACGCAAAAGAGGCAGTTCACATGTCCCTTACAAGGTGTATTAAGAAGAAGATAATAGGACTAATACAAAAATTGTTATACCCTTTAACTTAGAGTACATCCCTGAATTACTTTTCTAAATATGTTTTTATCTTGGCAGCTGGCCAGACAATCGCTGCTTTATATTCCCAGCCAATATTAGCTCAAATGTAAAGTAAATGGCATATTCTATTTTAGAAATGTGAAATGATAAAATGGCATCATAGGAAATGCATAAAAATTTCCATTTTAATAAGCTAAATCATCCATAGAATGCTAAAGAGAAAATAAATTAACTATTTATGACTTTAAGACATTTTCAACTTAAATGGATATGACATGTTGTAAGAATTAACCTCCTTCATTGCACTTTTATCTTGCCTTTAGAAAAACTTGATTTAAATCAGAAATAAAACACACACACCAAACTCTGGCTGTTCTCTCACACACTTATGCACGCTTGCTCTCACATCAACTCTATGTCTTTGCTCCAATGTCACCTTCCCAACGATATTTTCTGTAACCATTCCACTTAGGATTGAATTCTTTTCTTGCCCCATTCTCCCCCTATGACTCCTTTGTCACCCATTATGCTTTATTTTCTCCTTAACGTTTACAATGTCTGGCATCTTATTCATCGTCTTCTCCTACCCACCAAGAATGTAAACTTTTATGAAAACAAGAACCTTGTCTATTTTGTTCACCTATCCCAGAACGTTGCTTGACACATCATAATGTCATCATCTCACATATTTTAAACTTCCTTTTCGATTTCTTTTATGACTTTTCTTTGACATGGGATGTACTGGGCACGTTATCTTTCAAAGAATATGGAGAGTAATTAATTTGCTAACAATTTCCATCTTAATTTATTGTTGCAAAACAATGTGTCCAATGATAGCACTTCTTTGAAATTGTTTTCCTCTCTGGTTATGTCATAATATTTAGTCAAGTTTTGCAACTTTCCACATGTATTTGAAAAATAATCTTTAGTTTCTAAGCATTCAGTACATGGATCTATAAAATCATTTAGACAGACTTTTCAAATCTGTATACGTACTGATTATTTTGTCTGCTTCATCTATCAATTACTAAGAAAAATACATTTAAAATTTCTCAGAAAATATCAAATGGTGGATTTATCAATTTTCCTTGATATGTGTGTTGCTCTGTTTTATGTCTTTATGAATTTAGCACTATATCACCCATTGAATTAAACCTTTAAAATTATTTTATAGTAATCTTTATTTACCAGTCACTTTTTTTGCCTTAAAATAAGCTTCTTTTATGTTAATATAGTAGCTAGGTCAGTTTTATCTTTTGTTTATAAATGTCTGATGTTTCTTCCCCCATATTTTAACTTTTAATCTTCCTTTGCCCTACAGGAACAACATGAAAAAGTTAAATTTGCAAGCCTGCATATCTTTTATTGGCCAGAAAGAATTAATGTTACTACCAGATCCTTAGATATAACTTAAGCCTAGAGGGAAAAAAGTGACTTAATATGATACTATAATGCATCCTTTCATTTTGTCTTATGTATCTTCTATGTCACAGTGTGTATCAGACCTTATGGTAGGTATAGAAGAATAAATATTGGCTGAAATGAATGTATTGGATTCTTACAACAACTTGGTAAGACAGTGAAGGTGTTATCTCTATATTACAGGTGGCAAAGTATAGGCTTAGATAGTTTTTAATGATTTTTCAAGCTTACTCAGGTTGTAGAAGAAGAACTTAGAATTGATATCTTCAGACTTCCATTTAGACTTCCTGCCTAGGTTACTTTTACTCCACAACAATGCCTGCCTCTCTCTAGTAATGATATTTGTCAAATAAACAAATAAAGGATGTGGAAGATGGCTGCAGATAACATATAGATGTTAAATTGCTGGATGTCTGCTACTTGCCACAGGCTCATTGATGGAGTCACCAGGACTAAAACCATTATTAACCACTTTCACAGGAGCGTATTAGAAATAATTAAGATAGTTATCCTAATAAAGTCAAGAAGGAAAAAATAACAACGTAGACAAATATATTAGCCTTGATAAGACTCTGAATCTTTCCTTGTCTGTAATTAATTTTTCTGTAATCTCCCACCACTGCATGCGCACCTAATATCACTTAATAACCAAAATGAAATATAAGGCCACTGAAAAATTATAGTTTTGATAATAAAATCACTATCATTGTATTTAATATATACCCGTTTTTTTTTTATAGTTTGTTTAAGTACTGTCTCTTCCCAGTAAATAGAAACATTTCTATAACTAAGCTTAGTTTACGTAGCAAAGTACAGAAATAGCCTTGCAGAGCTGGGTATTTAAAGCAATCAATTGCATGTCTAGTTAAGGAAATATGCCATAATCATTAAACACATGAATGGTAACAAGCCATTTCCTTAATGAATCCCTATTAAGGTATATTAAAGCCAGCTTTACAAATAGCCTTAAAAATCACTTGGACTAACAAAATTTATCTCGCCTGCCAGATGAGCAGAGTTCACAACTATACAGCTTCTTCTGGGTTCTGAAAACTTACCCTCCCTTGTTCAGAATCCTTTTTCCTACTGCTGCAGCTAATGATGTCTCTCCAAATCCCTCAACTTTGCTCTTAGGCTCTGTCTATTGCTCTTATCTCTCTGTGGGAGAGGACAGGGTAGTAAGCGCACCCTTTAATACTCAGTTGCATTTAGTGGACATTATCAAGGCTTATAACATTTATGTCTTTCAACAACTGCACCCACATACTCTAAAGTGATCCTTGCCCTGGAGAGAAGGGGAGAGAACCCCTTAGACCAGCACACTAACAGTTCTAGCAGCTGGGCCTCCAGTGGCTGCACAGAGAGCAAGCACTGCCATTGTGTATGGCTGCATCTATGGCAGAGAGCTGGTTACAGATACACAGTCTAACTGGTGGCCCCGCACACCAATGAAGCCTCTGAGTTGGCTGTGCAGAGAGCAGGCCCTGCTCTTTGGTATGCCTACAGTTGTGGAAGAGGGGGTGATGACAGACAGCTAAGGTATGTGTTAGCCTGCCCACTAACAAGCCCACGGTGACCTCAGAAAGGCCTCTCAACAGTACAGGAACCAAATCTTGCCTAGTGCATCCACAGCAGACGAAGTGGGTCATTACAGCAGACAAGAATGAAGGCAAATGCAGTGCAGAAAAATAGTAAGGCACACAGAGCTCACATAGGATTAACATCAGATTTAGAGGATGCAGAAGAATAGATCAGCAATCTGGAAGACAGGGTAATGAAAAGTACCCAAGCTGGACAGCAAAAAGAAAAAAGAATAATAAAAACTAAGAATAGGTTAAGGGAACTCAGTGACATCATCAGGCATGATAAAACTCCTATTATAGGGATCCCAGAAAGAGGAGAGAGAAAGAGAAGAGATGAACATTCATGCAAAAATCCTCAACAAAATATTAGCAAACCAAATGTAAAAATGTATTTAAAAAATCATTCACCACAATCAAGTAGGATTTACTCCAAAGATGCAAAGGCAGATCATATTCATAAATCAATCAATGTAATATACCACATTAACAAAATGAAAGATGATCATATGATCATCTCAATAGATGCAGAAAACTCATTTGGAAAAAAATTCAACAGCCATTTATGATAAACATAAAATTCTCAACAAAGTGGGTACAGAAGGAATGTACCTCAAAATGATAAAGGCCATAAATAAACCCAAACTAACATCATACTTAATGGTGAAAAACTGAGAGTTTTTCCTTTAAGGTCAAGATAAGGATGTCTACCTTCATCACTTTTATTCAACATAGTACTGCAAACCCTAGCCATAGGAGTAGGACAAGAAAAAGAAATAAAAGCCATCCAAAATGGTAAGGAAGAAGGAAAACTATCTCTATGTGCAGATAACATGATATGATATATGGAAAACACTAAAAATTCTACCAAAAACCTATTACAGGTGATAAATGAATTTGGTAAAGTTGCAAGGTACAAAATTAATACTCAGAAATCTCTTGCATTTCTATATGCTAATAACGAAGTAGCAGAAAGAGAAATTAATAAAATAATTCTATTCACAACTGCACCAAAAAGAATAAAATACCTACAGATAAGTTTAGCCAAGACCTATACTCTGAAAACTACAAGTCACTGATGAAAAAAAACTGAAGACAACACAAACAAAAAAAATATAAAGTGGTAATGAGCTGGAAGAATTAATATGGCAAAAATGTCCATACTGCCCAAAGCAATCTATATGTTCAATGCAACATATACCCAAATACCAAAAGCATTTTTCACAGAACTAGAACAAATAACACTAAAAGTCGTATGAAACCACAAAAATCTTCAAAGAGTCAAAGAAAACTTGAGAAGGAGGAACAAAGTTGAAGGTATTATAATTCCAGATACCAGGATATATGACAAAGCTATAGTAACCAAAACAGTATAGTACTAGTAGAAAAATAAAACATATCAACAGAACAGGACAGAGAGGCAAGAAATAAACCAATATCTATATGGCAGATTAATCTATGAGAAAGGAGGAAAAATATAAAATGGGTAAAGGACAGTCTCTTCAATAAATGGTATTAGGAAAACTGGACAGCCACATGTAAAAGAATCAAAATGGGGGGTTCTTGGCTGGCTAAGTCTGTGGCTTAGATCTCGGGTGACTCTTGATCAGGTTCATGAATTTAAGCCAATGACACTTCAATTTAAAAAGTTAACTAAAAGTAAATAAAAAATCATTTTCCAGGTTTAAAAAAAGATAATCAAACCAGTAAGAGTATGGAATATGACTATTCCTATTTTATCTATGTAGAAAACAGGACCCAGAGGTATTAAAGGATTCTACCAAACAACTGACAATTTATTTGAGTAGTGGAAATATATTCCAGGTTTCTAATTTTTCACTGTCATTGCTTTTTATTCAGGTGCATTTAAAGTGAAGATGGGGGAAGAGGAAAAGACAATACCGCTCACTAAATTAGAATAGTGGAAAGGCACTAAAAGAGAACACAGGTAGTAATTTCTTTGATATTAGCTGCTATAACATTTTTCTAGATGTGTCCCTTAAGGGAGGGGAAACAAAAGCGAAAATAAACTAATGGGACTACACCAAAATAAAAAGCTTCTGAACAGCAAAGGAAACGAACATCAAAAAAACAAAAAGGGCAACCAAGTGAATGGGAAAAGATATTTGCAAATGATAGAGCCAATAGGGCTAAATATCCAAAGTATCTAAAGACCTTATAGAGGCCAACACCAAAAAAATAAACAATGCAATTTAAAAATGCACAGAGGACCTGAACAGACATTTTTCAAATAAAGACATTAAAGATACCCAACAGACACACAAAAAGATGCTTGACATCACTAATCATCGGGAAAATGCAAATGAGAACCACAATGGGAGGTCACCTTATGCCTGCCAGAATGCCTAAAACAAAAAAGACAAGTAATAGCAATTGTTGGTGAGGATGTGGAGAGTCTTGAGCGCTGGTGGTGGGAATGCCAACTGGTGCATCCACTGTGGGAAACAGTATGAAGGTTGCTAAAAAACTTAAAAATAGACATACCATGTAATCTAATAATTCCACTACTGGGTATTTACCCTAAGAAAACAAAAACACTAATTCAAAAATATATATGCACCCTTGTGTTTACTGCAGCATTATTTCCTATAACCAAGATAGGTAAGCAACCTATGTCCACTTATAGATGAATAGATAAAGAAGATGTGGTGGACACACACACACACACACACACACACACACGAATAGTATGTAGCCATTAAAAAAAGATGAGATCTTGCCATTTGTGACAAGGTGGATGCATGGATGGACCTAGAGAGTATTATGCTAAATGAAAAAAGATGGAAAAAGACAAATACCATATGATTTCACATATACGTGGAATCTAAAAAACAAATGAATAAACAAACAAACAAAAAGTAGAATCAGACTTATAAATACAGGGAACAACCTGATGGTTACCAGAAGGGAGGGAGCTGAGGGGATAAACAAACTGAGTGTAGGATTGGGAAAGATACACTCTTCAAATTATATAATGAATAAGTCATGAAAGTAAAAGGCATAGTATAAAGATATACTGGTATCTAATGGTATAGTAATAGTGTTGTATGGTGACAGATGATAGCTCCAATTGTGACAAGCATGGCAGAATGCATACAAATGGTGAGTGACTATAGTGTACACCTAAAGCTAACAATGTTAACATTGTGTCAACTATACTCAAATTAAAAAAAAAAATTAAAAAGAATAGTGTAAAAACCATCGATATATCTATCATCCCTAATGTTTCCGTGTATGCAATTATAATCTTTATTTTCCCCACCACCAGCCCCAGGCAACCACAGATTTGCTTTCTGTCACTGAACATAAAATGTGCATTCCCTAGAATTTAAATACATGGAATCACAGAGTGTGTAGTTTTTTGGGGGCTGACTTCTTTCACTCAGCATAATTATTCTGAAATCCAGTTAAGTTGTATGTAACATGTATTCATATTTTGTTTGTTTTTACTGCTGAAGAGTATATAAGGATATGCCACTTTGTTTACCCACTCACATGTTGATGGACATTGACATTTCCTCAGTTGTGATTATTACATAAATAGTTGATATGAACATTTAAAATACAAGTCTTTGTATGGCCATATGTTTTCATTTTTCTTTGAAAACTTCCAAACTATTTTCCAAAATGGCTACACCATTTTACATTCCTTCTAGTAGTGTATGAGAGGGCCCATTTATTCACATCTGCACCAATACTTAGTATGCTCAATCTTCTTTTTTTTTTCAATATATGAAGTTTATTGTCATATTGGTTTCCATACAACACCCAATGCTCATCCCAAAAGGTGCCCTCCTCAATACCCATCACCCACCCCCCCTTCCCTCCCACCCTCCATCAACCCTCAGTTTGTTCTCAGTTTTTAAGAGTCTCTTATGCTTTGGCTCTCTTCCACTCTAACCTCTTTTTTTTTCCTTCCCCTCCCCCATGGGTTTCTGTTAAGTTTCTCAGGATCCACCTAAGAGTGAAAACATATGGTATCTGTCTTTCTCTGTATGGCTTATTTCACTTAGCATCACACTCTCCAGTTCCATCCATGCTATTACAAAGGACCATATTTCATTCTTTCTCAATGCCACGTAGTACTCCATTGTGTATATAAACCACACTTTCTTTATCCATTCATCAGTTGATGGACATTTAGGCTCTTTCCATAATTTGGCTACTGTTGAGAGTGCTGCTACAAACATTGGGGTACAAGTGCCCCTAGGCATCAGTACTCCTGTATCCCTTGGGTAGATTCCTAGCAGTGCTATTGCTGGGTCGTAGGGTAGGTCTATTTTTAATTTTTTGAGGAGCCTCCACACTGTTTTCCAGAGCGGCTGCACCAGTTTGCATTCCCACCAACAGTGCAAGAGGGTTCCCGTTTCTCCACATCCTCTGTAGCATCTATAGTCTCCTGATTTGTTCATTTGGCCACTCTGACTGGCGTGAGGTGGTATCTGAGTGTGGTTTTGATTTGTATTTCCCTGATGAGGAGCAACGTTGAGCATCTTTTCACGTGCCTGTTGGCCATCCGGATGTCTTCTTTAGAGAAGTGTCTATTCATGTTTTCTGTCCGTTTCTTCACTGGGTTATTTGTTTTTCGGGTGTGGAGTTTGGTGAGCTCTTTATAGATTTTGGATACTAGTCCTTTGTCTGATATGTCATTTGCAAATATCTTTTCCCATTCCGTTGGTTGCCTTTTAGTTTTGTTGATTGTTTCCTTTGCTGTGCAGAAGCTTTTTATCTTCATAAGGTCCCAGTAGTTCATTTTTACTTTTAATTCCCTTGCCTTTGGGGATGTGTCAAGTAAGAAATTGCTATGGCTGAAGCCAGAGAGGTCTTTTCCTGCTTTCTCCTCTAGGGTTTTGATGGTTTCCTGTCTCACATTCAGGTCCTTTATCCATTTTGAGTTTATTTTTGTGAATGGTGTGAGAAAGTGGTCTAGTTTCAATCTTCTGCATGTTGCTGTCCAGTTCTCCCAGCACCATTTGTTAAAGAGACTTTTTTTACATTGGATATTCTTTCCTGCTTTGTCAAAGATTAGTTGGCCTTACTTTTGTGGGTCTAGTTCTGGGGTTTCTATTCTATTCCACTGGTCTATGTGTCTGTTTTTGTGTCAATACCATGCTGTCTTGATGATGACAGTTTTGTAGTAGAGGCTAAAGTCTGGGATTGTGATGCCTCCCCCTTTGATCGTCTTCTTCAAAATTACTTTGGCTACTCAAGGGCTTTTTGTGGTTCCATATGAATTTTAGGATGGCTTGTTCTAGTTTCGAGAAGAATACTGGTGCAATTTTGATTGGGATTGCATTGAATGTGTAGATAGCTTTGGGTAGTATTGACATTTTGACAATATTTATTCTTCCAATCCATGAGCAGGGAATGTTTTTCCATTTCTTTATATCTTCTTCAATTTCCTTGGTAAGCTTTCTATAGTTTTCAGCATACAGATCTTTTACATCTTTGGTTAGATTTATTCCTAGGTATTTTATGCTTCTTGGTGCAATTGTGAATGGGATCAGTTTCTTTGTCTTTCTGTTGCTTCATTATTAGTGTATAAGAATGTAACTGATTTCTGGACATTGATTTTGTATCCTGCAACTTTGCTAAATTCATGTATCAGTTCTAGCAGACTTCTGGTGGAGTCTATCGGATTTTTCCATGTATAATATCATGTCATCTGAAAAGAGTGAAAGCTTAACTTCATCTTTGCCAATTTTGATGCCTTTGATTTCCTTTTGTTATCTCATTGCTGATGCTAGAACTTCCAACACTATGTTAAACAACAGCGTTTGGATTGATGTATTTTCATTTTTGCTTGTTTCCATATATTTTTTAATTTCTTCTCTAATTGCCTGGTTGACCCACACATTCTTTAGTAGGGTGTTCTTTAACCTCCATGCTTTTGGAGGTTTTCCAGACTTTTTCCTGTGGTTGATTTCAAGCTTCATAGCATTGTGGTCTGAAAGTATGCATGGTAAGATTTCAATTCTTGTATACTTATGAAGGGCTGTTTTGTGACCCAGAATATGATCTATCTTGGAGAATGTTCCATGTGCACTCGAGAAGAAAGTATATTCTGTTGCTTCGGGATGCAGAGTTCTAAATATATCTGTCAAGTCCATCTGATCCAATGTATCATTCAGGGCCCTTGTTTCTTTATTGACCGTGTGTCTAGATGATCTATCCATTTCTGTAAGTGGACTGTTAAAGTCCCCTGCAAGTACCACATTCTTATCAATAAGGTTGCTTATGTTTGTGAGTAATTGTTTTATATATTTGGGGGCTCCCGTATTCGGTGTGTAGACATTTATAATTGTTAGCTCTTCCTGATGGATAGACCCTGTTATTATTATATAATGCCCTTCTTCATCTCTTGTTACAGCCTTTAATTTAAAGTCTAGTTTGTCTAAGTATGACTACTCCAGCTTTCTTTTGACTTCCAGTGGCATGATAAATAGTTCTCCATCCCCTCACTCTCAATCTGAAGGTGTCCTCAGGTCTAAAATGAGTCTCTTGTAGACAGCAAATAGATGGGTCTTGTTTTTTTATCCATTCTGATACCCTATGTCTTTTGGTTGGCTCATTTGGTCCGTTTACATTCAGTGTTATTATAGAAAGATATGGGTTTAGAGTCATTGTGATGTCTGTATGTTTTATGCTTGTAGTGATGTCTCTGGTACTTTGTCTCACAGGATCGCCCTTAGGATCTCTTGTAGGGCTGGTTTAGTGTTGATGAATTCCTTCAGTTTTTGTTTGTTTGGGAAGACCTTTATCTCTCCTTCTATTCTAAATGACAGACTTGCTGGATAAAGGATTCTCGGCTGCATATTTTTGCTGTTCATCACATTGAAGATCTCCTGCCATTCCTTTCTGGCCTGCCGAGTTTCAGTAGAGAGATCGGTCACGAGTCTTATAGGTCTCCCTTTATATATTAGAGCACGTTTATCTCTACCTGCTTTCAGAATTTTCTCTTCATGCTTGTATTTTGCCAGTTTCACTATGATATGTCATGCAGAAGATCGATTCAAGTTACATCTGAAGGGAGTTCTCTGTGCCCTTGGATTTCAATGCCTTTTTCCTTCCCCAGATCCGGGAAGTTCTCAGCTATTATTTCTTCAAGTACCCCTTCAGCACCTTTCCCTCTCTCTTCCTTCTCTGGAATACCAATTATGCGTAGATTATTTCTCTTTAGTGCATCACTTAGTTCTCTAATTTTCCCCTCATACTCCTGGATTTTTTTCTCTCTCTTTTTCTCAGCTTTTTCTATAATTTTATCTTCTAGTTCACCTATTCTCTCCTCTGCCTCTTCAATCCGAGCCGTAGTTGTCTCCATTTTATTTTGCAGTTCATTGATAGCATTTTTTAGCTCCTCCTGGCTGTTCTTTAGTCCCCTGATCTCTGTAGCAAGAGATTCTCTGCTGCCCTTTATAATGTTTTCAAGCCCAGCGATTAATTTTATGACTATTATTCTAAATTCACTTTCTGTTATATTGTTTAAATCATTTTTGATCAGTTCGTTAGCTGTTGTTATTTCCTGGACGTTTTTCTGAGGGGAATTCTTCCGTTTTGTCATTTTGGATAGTCCCTGGAGTGGTGGGGGACTGTGGGGCCCTTCCCCTGTGCTGTCTTGAATAACTTGCGTTGGTGGGCGGGGCCGCAGTCAGACCTGATGTCTGCCCCTAGCCCACCACTGTGGCCACAGTCAGACTGGTGTGTACCTTCTCTTCCCCTCTCCTAGAGGCAGGATTCACTGTGGGGTGGTGTGGCCCATCTGGGCTACTTGCACCCTGCCAGGCTTGTGGTGCTGGGGATCTGGCGTATTAGCTGGGGTGGATCGGCAAGGTGCACAGGGGCAGGTGGGGCAGGCTTAGCTCCCTTATCCTTTGGTGATCTGCTTTGGGAGGGGCCCTGCGGCACTGGGAGGGAGTCAGACCTGACGCTGGAGGGATGGATCTGCAGAAGCACAGCGTTGGGTGTTTGCACGGTGCAAGCAAGTTCCCTGGCAGGAACTGGTTCCCTTTGGGATTTTGGCTGGGGGATGGGCGAGGGAGATGGCGCTGGCGAGCGCCTTTGTTCCCCACCAAGCTGAGCTCTGTCCTCCAGGGCTCAACAACTCTCCCTCCTGTTGTCCTCCAGCCCTCCAGTTCTCCGAGCAGAGCTGTTAGCTTATAACCTTCCGGATGTCAAGTCACGCTTGCTGTCGGAACACACTCCGTCCGGCCCCTCCGCTTTTGCAAGCCAGACTCGGGGGCTCTGCTTGGCCGGCGGGCCGCCCCTCCACCCCGGCTCCCTCCCGCCAGTCCGTGGAGCGCACACCGCCTCGCCGCCCTTCCTACCCTCTTCCGTGGGCCTCTCATCTGCGCTTGGCTCCAGAGACTCCATTCTGCTAGTCTTCTGGTGGTTTTCTGGGTTATTTAGGCAGGTGTAGGTAGAATCTAAGTGATCAGCAGGACGTGCGGTGAGCCCAGCGTCCTCCTACGCCACCATCTTCCCAGGATCTCAATCTTCTTAATCTTAGACATTCTAATAGGTGCATACAAGTATCTCATTGTGGGTTTTAATTGTGTTTTGCTAAACACTAATAACATTGAGCATCATTTTTCACACTTATTTTCATCCATGTGTCATCTTTGGTAAAGTGTCCATTCAAATCTTTTGTCCCTCTCTCATACCCTTTTAAAAATTTATTTTCTTATTGTTGAGTTTTAAGAAGGTTTATATATTCTAGATACAGGTCCTATATCAGGTATCTGTTTTTCAAATATTTTCTTCCACATTGTGGTTTGTCCTTAAAGTTCCTTACCCATGTATTTTGAATTGCAAAGATTTTAATTTTGAGAAAATTAAATTTATCAATATTTTCTATAGATTGTGCTTTGTGTCACAATATCTCTTTGCCTAACCCAGTGTACATAACTCTTTGTGTAAACTGTCACCCCCATCTTAGTAACTTAAAATGATAATCATTAATTTTGACAAGTCTGCAGTTTTCCCAGGGCTTAATAGGGAAGCTTATCTTTACTCTAAGTGGTATGATATATGATCAGGTGTCATGGGTTGAATGAAAATTGGGATTCACTCCAAAATGACTGTCCAGATCAAGTAGATACTGTGTGTCAGCTGAGACTCACTTGGAGTTATGGGCATGGAACCTCAGTTTCCCTCCATGTGGGCTTTCCATTGGCTGCTTGGATATAGTGGCTGGATTCTCAGGATAAGTGTCTAAAGTGAACAAGGAAGAAGTGGACTTTTTTAAGACCTAACCGTGGATGTCACATAACATCATTTCTGCCATATACTGTTGGACAAGTCAGTCACAAACATCCACTGAATTTGTGGCGGTGGGGGGGGGGAGCACATTTTGATGGACTGGAGGTAAAATTCTAGAAAACGATGCAGGAAGGGAGATACTATTCTGGCCACCTTGTTAAATGCAATCTGCTATATTCCTAAACATGAAAATGCTGATCTACAACTGCAACTGCATTTTTTTTCTATTTATCCTATGTTTTTTAAATTTTTATTTATTTTTAAAAAACCAGTATAATTAACATACAGTATTATACTTAAAATACTCAATTCAAATATATGGTTAAAGCAGTTACAAAGGTTCATGTGATGGTTTCAAGGGGAGAACTTAGGTGCCACTCATGGCAGCTGGTACAGAAAAAAAGTGTACCAATTATCTATTGTTATCTAAAAAGCCAGTCCAGGGGTGAAGATGGCAGAGCAGTGAGTAAGTTTTTCCTGCCTCTCTCTTCCCTTAAATGCAGCTAGATCAACACCAAAGCATCTTGCACACGTAGAAAACTGATTTGAGGATTAACACAACAGTCTGCACCACTTGAAGCACAGAACTCAGCAGTAATTGACCTAAAAAGAAAGAAGAGGAAGAAATGACAGCCAGGGACTTAATCAACACAGCTACAAGCAAGATGTCTGAACCAGAATTTAGAATCACAATAATAAGACTACTAGCTGGGGTTGAAAAAAAGCATAAAATCGCTTTCTAAGGACATAAAAGAAGTAAAATCTAGTCAGGACGAAATTAAAAATGCTATAACTGACATGCAATCTCGAATGAATGCCACAGCAGCAAGGATGGATGAGCAGAACAGCAAATTAGTAATATAGAAGACAAACTTATGGAGAATAATGAAGCAGAAAAAAAGAGGGAAAGTAAAGCAAAAGAGCACAATATAAGAATTAGAGAACTCAATGACTCATTAAAAAGGAATAACATCCGAATAATAGGGGTCCCAGAAGATGAAGAGAGAAAAAAATGGATAGAAGGTTTATGTGAGCAAATCATAGCAGAAAATTTCCCTAACCTGGGGAAAGACACAGACATAAAAAATCCAAGAAGCATAGAGAACTACCATTAGTTTCAACAACTGACCATCAATAAGGCATATCATAGTCAAATTCACAAAATACTCAGACAAGGAAAGAATTATGAAAGTAGCAAGGGAAAAAAAAGTCCTTAATATACAAGGGAAGACAGATAAGGTTCACAGCAGACCTAGCCACAGAAAATTGTCAGTCCATAAAGGAGTGGCAGGATATATTCAATGTGCTGTATTTGAAAAACATGCAGTCAAGAATTCAGTATCTTGCGAGGCTGTCATTCAAAATAGAAGGAGAGATAAAAAGTTTCCCAGACAAAGAAAAACTAGAGGAATTTGTGATGACTAAACCAGCCCTGCAAGAAATTTTAAGGGGGACTCTCTGAGGGGAGAAAAGACAAAAAAAAATAATAATAAAACCAAAAAAACAAAAAACAAAAACAAAACAAGACCAAAAGCAACCAAGACTAGAAAGGACAGAAAACACCACCAGAAACTCCAGATCTAAAGACAACATAATGGCAATAAATTCTTATCTTTCAGTACTCACTCTAAATGTCAAAGGATTAAATGCTCCAAACAAAAGACATAGGGTAACAAAATGGATAAGCAAACAAGATCCATCTATATGCTGTTTACAAGAGACCCATTGTAGACCTAAAGACACCTTCAGACTGAAAGTAAGGGATGGAGAACCATCTAACATGCTAATCGTTGCCAAACAATGCCAGAGTAGCCATACTTATATCAGACAATCTAGACTTATAAATAAAGACTTTAACAAGAGATGAAGAAGGGCATTATATCATAATTAAGGGGTCTATCCACCAAGAACTAACAATTGTAAACATTTATGCTCCAAACGTGGAAATGCCCAAATATATAAATGACTTAATCACAAACATACAGAAACTCATTGATAATAATACCATAATTGTAGGTATTATGGTACCCCACTTACAGCAATGGACAGATCATCTAAACAGAAAGTTAACAAGAAAACAATAGTTTTGAATAACACACTAGACCGAATGGACTTAACAGATGTATTCAGAACATTTCATCCTAAAGCAAAATACACATTCTTCTAGAGTGCATATGGAATATTCTCCAGAATAGATCACATACTGGGACACAAATCAGCCCTCAACAAGTACAAAAAGATCAAGATCATAACTTGCATATTTTTAGACCACAGTGCCATGAAACTCTAAATCAATAAGAAAAAATTTGCAAAGACAACAAATACTTGGAGACGAAAGAACATCCTACTAAAAAATGAATGGGCCAACCAAGAAGTTACAGAGGAAATTAAAAAGTATATGGAAACCAATGAAAATGATAACACCACAGCCCCAAACCTCTGGGACACAGCAAAGGCACTCATAAGAGGGAAGTATATAACAATTCAGGCCTTCCTAAAGGAAGAAAGAAAGGTCTCAGATAGGCAACCTGACCTTACACCTTAAAGAACTGGAACAAGAACAGCAAATAATGAAAACCAGCAGAAGATGGAAAATAATAAAGATTACAGCAGAAATCGAAGATATTAAACCAAAAAAAAAAAAAAAAAAAAAAAAAAGAACAGATCAATGAAACCAGGAGCTGGTTCTTTGAAATAATTAACAAAATTGATAATCCCCTAGCCAGTTTTATCAAAAAGAAAAAGGAAAGGACCCAAATAAATAAAATCAAGAATGAAAGAGGAGAGATCACAACCAACACAGCAGAAATACAAACAATAGTAACAGAATATTATCAGCAGTTGCATACCAATAAAAAGGGCAATCTGGAAGAAATGGGAAAGTTCCCAGAAACATATAAACTACCAAAACTGAAACAAGAAGAAATAGAAAATTGACAGATCCATAACCCATAAAGAAATCAAATTACTAATAAAATATCTCCCAAAAAACAAGAGTCCAGGGCCAGATAGCTTTCTAGAGGAATTCTACTAAACATTTAAAGAAGAGTTAACACTTCCTCTTTTGAATCTGAGCCAAAAAATAGAAATGGAAGGAAAACTTCCAAACTCATTTTATGACACCAGCATTGGCGTTGATTCCAAAACCAGACAGAGACCCCCTTAAAAAGGAGAACTACAGACCAATTTCCCTGATGAACATGGATGCAAAAATCCTCAAAAAGATACTAGCCAACTGGATCCAATGATACATTAAAAGAATTATTCACCACGACCAAGTGGGATTTATTCCTGGGACACAGGGCTGGTTCAATATCTGCAAAACAATCAATGTGATACATTACACCAAGAAAAGAAAGGATAAGAACCACATGATCCTCTCAAAAGATGCAGAGAAAGCATTTGACAAAACACAGCATCCTTTCTTGATAAAAACCCTCAGGAATGTAGGGGTAGAAGGATCATACCCCAAGATCATAAAAACCATATATCAAATACCCACGGCTAATAATCATCCTCAATGGGGAAAAACTGAGAGCTTTCCCCCTAAGGTCAGGAACATGACAGGGACGTCCACTCTCGCCACTGTTATTCAACATAGTATTGGAAGTCTTAGCCTCAGCAGTCAGACAACACAAAGGAATAAAAGGCATCCAAATCACCAAGGAGGAAGTCAAACTTTTTCTCTTCACAGGTGAAATGATAGTCTATATGGAAAACCCAAAAGATTCCCCAAAAAACTGGCAGAACTGATCCATGAATTCAGCAAAGTTGCAGAGTATAAAATCAATGCAGAGAAATCGGTTGCATTCCTATATACCAATAATGAAGCAACAGAAAGAGAAATCAAGGAATCGATCCCATTTACAATTGTACCAAAACCCATAAAATACCTAAGAATAAACCTAACCAAATAGCTGAATAATCTATACACTGAAAACTATAGAAAGCTTATGAAAGAAATTGAAGAAGACATAAGAAAATGGAAAAATATTCCATGCTCATGGATAAGAACAAATATTGTTAAAATGTCAATACTACCCAAAGCAATCTACATATTCAACACAATCCCTATCAAAATAACACCAGCATTCTTCATAGAGCTAGAACAACCCTAAAATTTGTATGGAACCAGAATAGACTCCGAATAGCCAAAGCAGTCCTAAAAAAGAAGACCAAAGCTGGAGGTATCACAGTCCCAGACTTAAAGCTTTATTACAAAACTGTAATCATCAAGACAGTATAGCAATGCCACAAGAACAGACACAGAGTAGAAAACCCAAAAATGGACCTACAAACGTATGGCCAACTCATCTTTGACCAAGTAGGAAAGAATATCCAATGGGAAAAAAGACAGTCTTTTCAGCAAATGGTGCTGGGAAACTGGACAGCAACATGAAGAAAAATGAACCTGGACCACTTTCTTACACCATACACAAAAAACTCAAAATGGATAAAAGACCTAAATGTAAGAAAGGAAGCCATCAAAATCCTCGAGGAGAAAGCAGGCAAAAACGTCTTTGACCCCAGCCATAGCAATTTTTTACTCAACACATCTCTGGAGGCAAGGGAAACAAAAGTAATAATGAACTATTGGGACCTCATCAAAATAAAAACCTTCTGCACAGCAAAGGAAACAATCAGCAAAACTAAAAGACAACCAATGGAATAGGAGAAGATATTTGTAAATGACATATCAGATAAAGAGTATCCAAAATCTATAAGGAAGTTATCAAATTCAACACCAGGAAACAAATAATCCAGGGAAGAAACGGGCAAAAGACATGAATAGGCACTTCTCCAAAGAAGACATCCAAATATCTAACAGACAAATTAAAAAATGCTCCACATCACTGATTTTCAGGGAAATACAAATCAAAACCACAATGAGATACCACTTCACAACAGTCAGAATGTCTACAATTAACAACTCAGGCAAACACATATGGTAGTGAGGATGAGGAGAAAGAGGAGCTCTTTTGCAATGCTGGTGGGTTGCAAACTAGTGAAGCCACTCTGGAAAACAGTATGGAGGTTCCCCCACAAATTAAAAATAGAACTACCCTATGACCCAGGAATTGCACTACTGGGTATTTATCCAAGGGATACAGGTGTGCTGTTTCAAAGGGGCACATGCACCCAGTGTTTATAGCAGTGCTATCTACAATAGCCAAAGTATGGAAAGAGCCCAAATGTCCATCAACAGATGAATGGATAAAGAAAACATGGTATGTATATACAATGGAGTATTACTCGGCAATCAAAGAGTGAAATCTTGCCTTGTGTAATTATGTGGTTAGAACGAGAGGGTATTGTGCTAACCAAAATTAGTCAGAGAAAGACAACTATCACATGACATCACTCATATGAGGAATCTAAGATACAAAACAGAAGAACACAAGGGAAGGGAAGCAAAAGTAATATAAAAACAAGGAGGGGGTACAAAACATAAGAGACTCTTAAATTCAGAGAACAAACAGAGGGTTGCTGGAGGGTTGTGGGTGGGGACATGGGCTAAATGGTAAAGGGGCATTAAGAAAGACACTTGCTAGGATAAGCACTCAGTGTTATACACAGGGGATGAATCGCTGTAATCTACTCCGGGAATCAGTATTGCACTATATGCTAATTAATGTGTATGTAAATTAAAATAAATTAAAATCAAATGCCACCCCAAATTAGTAATGGCTTGATTCAACAACAGTCACTTATTTTGTTACATTTAATAAAATGAGCAGGGCTCGGCAGGATTAGATCATGTTCCATGCAGTGTTAAGTGGGATAGCTCTACTAGAAGTGGAGGATTCTCTTTCAAGATGGCTCACTCACATAGCTGGCACATTGATGCTGGTGTCCTGTTCTTCTCCATTTGGGTTTCTCCACAGGAAGCCATGGGCTTCCTCACAGCATGACACTTAGGTTCCAAGTGAAAGTATTCCAAAAGAACCAAGTACAAGTTGTATCACCTTTTATGATCTAGGCTTAGAAGTCATAAAGCGTTGTTTCCACTGTGACCATAATTATGCACAAATTCAAGAAAAGGATACATAAAAATCCCTTATCCAGATGAGAAGAGTGTCACAGTCATAATGTTTGAACAGCATGCAGGATGAGAAATCTCACTGTGGTCATGTTTGAAAAATACAGTCTGTCATGGTTGCTCTGCCCAGAAGCAGACCAGACCAAAAGACAAAGAATTAACACCCACCAGGGAGCAATTCTTCAGCCATGGCTATGCTGTATCCATTGGAGGTACAATTCTGAGATGTGTGTTAGGCATCATATTCCAGAGTTTCCCTACACGATTTAGCTCCAGTTGCTCCGTCATGGTTGGTTCCCCTTCTGTTTCTCTTCCTCACTAGCCTACCAATGTCCTTACAACTTCTCAAATACACTGCTTGCACCTCATTCTGTGACTCTGGGTCAGCTTCTGGAGGAAACTAAGACAATCAGTATTAGTAAGGAAATTCAAAGACAAATGTTTACCACAGAATAATTAAATTATATATGTGTGTGTGTGTGTGTGTGTGTGTGTCTGTGCCTGATTTAACAAAAGCAGTTTTAGAAATTATTTGTAGCCTCCTTATAGAAAGAAAACAGATACAATTCTCACCTTAGATTCTTAGGAGAATTTGTTGAGTGAACATCCTACATGTGGGTGATTCAATATGACAAGTTTAGCTCAAAAATATAAACTCTCCTCCTTTGGAACTTATTTTCAATCACCTTTTTACTGTGTTAAAAAAATCCAACCTACATGCCATAAGAGGAATTTGGAATTTTTTTAGGAAAACAGGAAATTGTCAGTTTAAACACTGTCTCCAATCACATGCTCCAGGATTCAAGGGGCCCATCTGGTGATTTCATCTCATTGTGAGCTCTCCTTATCTTATAATAAACAGTGACCATTTTGAGTAGAGTAGCCATATACTTCAATCCATGCTCCACCATTAAGCCTATTTAATCTTTGGAAATGATGGATTCATTCAGCATCTTACTATTGTCACACAAAAGTTCTGCAGGGAATTCAAATATTTAGCAAATAAAAATACTGTATAGCTTCAAAGAACCCTACCCAACATCTGCAAATATACCCCAATATAAGACAATAAAATATCTAAGACAAAAGTGAATCCAGGGTGCCAGCAGATTTTTAAAAAATTACCCACTGCAAAGGAAAACAGAGGAGGCGAACAGGTCAAGACTGCTGTGAGATGTTCATTCATGATTGGATGATGCACTCTAAGGTAGGTGCCCAGTAGAGAACACAGCAGTTTATCTGGATTTTCTCCTTTCAAGCTTCACCACAACTAAAACAACCATTATTAAATTACATTTAGGTAACAAGCTTTATAAATACAAAGCACTAAAGTACCTTTCCACTACAGAGGTACTGTAAGTCACAAAACACATTAATTATGAAATTTTATCTTTCTGAACCTATCTGTATTTTCAATAAATATTCAAGCGTCATGCGCTTGATATAAATTTATGGATTATTTGAGCACCACTGACTGCTAAGAATTTTCAATTTTGAAACATTTCCCAAACTTTTGGCTTGCCAAATTAAAAATTCAAAGAATGCAGTACAAGAAAGGATAACCTTTAAATTAGAAATAAATGATATCATTCCATTGATATTTCATATCTTGTCCTAGAGCATGTGTTGTACAATATTCTCACTGGGCCCCTCCTTAGGAATCACTGGGAGTGGTCTGTTAACGGGGAAAAGATATATACCAAAGCAGATGACAATGTGACCTTTAGAGAACAACCTTGGATTTCATCCTCAGCTTTGCCATTCATCCTGGTAATGTTGGAAAATTATTTGGCCTCTGTATACCTTAACTTCTTTAATTTTAGAAAGAAAAAGCCTGTTTCATTGGCCTTGCGATGAGTAAGTGATAAAATGCATACAAAGCAGTGAATATGTATATTTATTGAGAAAAAAATTACACAAAGACTGACAGGATTTGTAGAATTGAACATGCCCCCTGCTGTGAACCAAAAGAGATGTGTTTGGTTCAAATTTTTAAAAATACATTTTAAGGGAAGTCACTCTTTCTCTGTCTCTATCTCTCTCTCTCATCTTCCCCTCTTCCTTGCTCTCTCCTATTCTCTTCCTATTCTATTCTATTCCTATTCTATTCTCTTTTGTCACTAATGCTTCTATCGATTCACATATAATAGATAATTACCACCTATTTTCCATGGAAACAGGAGTATAAATAATAGTATTTAAAAAATAATAAACTTCAATATATTTTTTAAAAATTTTTAAAGCTTATTTATCTTTGAGAGAGACAGAGACAGAGAGACAGGGAGAGAGTTTAAGCGGGGGAGGGTCAGAGAGAGAGGCAGACACAGAATCTGAAACAGCTTCCAGGTTCTGAGCTGTCAGCACAGAGCCCAACACGGGGCTTGAATCCATGAACCATGAGATCATGACCTGAGCTGGTGCTTAACTGACTGAGCCACCCAGGCGCCCCATAATAAACTTCAATATTGAAGCAAAGTGGGATATTAAGAAATACCTAGTCAACTGTCTCGTTCTATATATATATTCCAACTGTCCCCTTCCAAATGGGTGGCTGTTACATCCTTTTTGATTCTTTGTGTGTTTTTTTTTAATTTAACAAATTAGTTAACACAGTGTAATAATGATTTCAGGAATAGAATTTAATAATCCATTACTTACATATAAATACCCAGTGGTCATCCCAACAAGTGTCCTCCTCAATGCTCCTTGCCCATTTTGCCCGTCCCCACCTAACACCCCACCAGCAACCTTCAGTTTGTTCTGTGTATTTAAGAGTGTCTTATGGTTTGTCTCCCTCTCTGTCTTTATCTTTTTTGCTTCTCTTACCTTATGTTCATACGTTTTGTTTCTTAAATTCCACATATGAGTGAAATCATATGATACTTGTCTTTCTCTTTCTGACTTATTATTTCGCTTAGCATAGTCTATGTTGTTGCAAATGGCAAGATTTAATTCTTCACGATTGGCTAGTAATACTCCATTCTGTATATGTGTGTGTGTGTGTGTATGTATATATACACACACATATATATATATATACATATATACATACATATATACACACACACATATACAGATGTACGTATGTATATATATATATACATGTGTGCGTATATATATATACACACACCACATCTGCTTTATCCATTCATCTGTAAACAGACATTTGTGCTCTTTCCATACTTTGTCAGTAGTACAGCTATAAACATTGGGGTGGATGTGCCCCTTCAAATCAGCACTCTTGTATCCTTTGGATAAATACATAGTAGTGTAATTGCTGGGTCATAGGGTAGTTCTATTTTTAATTTTTTTGAGAAAACTCCATACTGTTTTCCAGAGTGGCTTCACCAGTTTGCATTCCCATGAACAGTGCATTAGGGTTCCTTTTTCTCTGCATCCTTGCCAACATGTGTGTTTGCCTGAGTTGTTAATTTTAGCCTTTCTGACAAGTGTGAAGTGGTATCTCATTGTGGTTTTGATCTGTATTTCCCTGATGATTACTAATATTGAGCCATCTGGATATCTTCTTTGGACAAGTGTTTATTCATGTCTTCTGCCCATTTCTTCACTGGATTATTTGTTTTTTAGGTATTGAGTTTGACAAGTTCTTCATAGATTTTGGATACTAACCCTCTATCTGATGTGTCATTTGCAAATATCTTCTCCCATTCTGTCAGTTGCCTTTTAGTTTTGCTGTTGTTTCCTTCACTGTGCAGAAGGTTTTTTATCTTGATGAGGTCCCAAAAGTTCATTTTTGATTTTGTTTCCCTGGTCTCTAGAGACAGGTCAAGTAAGAAGTTGCTGGACTGAGGTCAAAGAGGTTGTTGCCTGCTTTCTCCTATAGAATTCTGATGTCTTATGTTTAGGTCTTTCATCTATTTTGACATTATTTTTGTGTATGGTGTAAGAAAGTGGTCCAGGTTCATTCTTCTGAATGTTGCTGTCCAATTTTCCCAACATCATTTGCCAAAGAGACTGTCGTATTTTTCCATTGGATATTCTTTCTTGCTTGGTCAAAGATGAGTTCACCATATTTTTGTAGGTGCATTTCTGGGTTTTCTATTCTGTTCCACTGATCTGTGTGTCCGTTCCTGTGGCAGTGCTATACTGTCTTGATGATTACCACATTGTAATACAGCTTGAAGTCCAGAACTGTGATGCCTCCAGCTTTGGTTTCTTTTTCAGGATCCCATTGGCAATTCGGGGTCTTTTCTGGTTTGATACAAATTTTAGGACTATTACTTCTAGCTCTGTGAAGAATGTGGGTGTTATTTTGATAGGGGTTGCATTGCATATGTAGATTACTTCACAGAGTATCAACATTTTAACAATACTTGTTCTTCCACTCCATGAGCATGGAATCTTTCTCCATTTTTGTGTGCCTTCCTTAATTTCTTTCATAAGTATTCTACAGTTTTCATGATTTTTTAACTCTTTGGTTAGGTTTATTCCTAAGTATTTCATGATTTTTGGTGTAATTGTAAATGAGATTCATTCCTTGATTTCTCTTTCTGCTGCCTCATTACTGGTGTATAGAAATGCAACCAGTTTCTGTGCACTGATTTTATACGCTGCGACTTTGTGAATTCATGGATCAGCTCTAGCAGTTTCTTGGTGGAATCTTTTGGGTTTTCCATATGGAATATCATGTCATATGTGAAGAGTGAAAATTTGATTTACTCCTTACCAATGTGGATACCTTTTCTTTGTGTTGTCTGATTGCTGAGGCTAGGACTTCCAACACTATGATGAGTAACAGTGGTTAGAGTGGACATCCTTGTGTTCCTGACCTTAGGGGGAAAACTCTCAGTTCTTCCCCATTGCAGATGATATTATTTGTGGGTCTTTGTATATGGCCTTCATGATCTTGAGGTATGATCCTTCTATCCCTATTTTCTTGAGGGTTTTTATCAAGAAATGATACTGTATTTTGTCAAATACTTTTTCAGTATCTATTGAGATGAACATGTGGTTCTTATCCTTTCTTTTATTAATGTTATATATCACATTGATTGATGTGCAGATACTGAACTAGCCCTGCATCCCAGTAATAAATCCCACTTGACTGTGGTGAATAACTCTTTTAAAGTATTGCTGAATCTTGTTTGATCTTGCTGAGAATTTTTGCATCCACATTCATCAGGGAAATTGGTCTGTAGTTTTCCTTTTTAAGGGGGTCTTTGTCTGGTTTTGGAATCAAGGTCATGCTGGTCTCATAGAATGAGTTTTGTTTTTTTTTTAATTTTTTTTTCAACGTTTATTTATTTTTGGGACAGAGAGAGACAGAGCATGAACGGGCGAGGGGCAGAGAGAGAGGGAGACACAGAATCGGAAACAGGCTCCAGGCTCTGAGCCATCAGCCCAGAGCCCGACGCGGGGCTCGAACCCACGGACCGTGAGATCGTGACCTGGCTGAAGTCGGACACTTAACCGACTGCGCCACCCAGGCGCCCCTCATAGAATGAGTTTGGAAGTTTTCCTTCCATTTCCACTTTTTTGGACGAGCTTCAAAAGAATAGGTGATAACTCTTATTTAAATGTTTGGTAGAATTCCTCTGGAAAGCCATCTGGCGCTGGACTCTTGTATGTTGGGAGATTTTTAATTACTGATTCAATGTTTTTACTGAATTATGGGGCTGTTCAAATTTTCTTTCTTCCTGTTTCAGTTTTGGTAGTTTATATGTTTCAAGTAAGTCGTCCATTTCTTCCAGATTGTGAGACTGCACAGTTTGTTGGCATATCATTGTTCATAATATTTTCTTATTATTGTTTGTATTTCTGCAATGTTGGCTGTAATCTCTCCTCTTTTATTATCGGTTTTATTTATTTGGGTCATTTCCTGTTTCTTTTTTTCTTTCTTTTTTAAAAAAAATTTTAATGGTTATTTATTTTTGAGAGAGACAGAAATAGAGTACCAGCAGGGGAGGGGCAGAGAGAGAGGGGGGGGGAGACACAGAATCCAAAGCAGGCTCTGGGTTCTGAGCTGTCAGCATAGAGCCTGATGCAGGGCTTGAACCCACCAATGGTGAGATCATGACCTAGGCCGAAGTCGGGCACCTAACCAACTGGGCCACCCAGGCACCCCAGTCCTTTCCTGTTTCTTTTTGATCAATATGGCTGTGGGTTGATCAATTAATTATTTCAAAGAACCTTTTATTCATGTGTTCTATTTTTTGAGTTCAATATCATTGATTTCTGCCCTAATCTTTATTATTTCCCGCCTTCTTCTGGTCTAGGGCATTATTTGTTTTTTTTGTTTGTTTTTTTTTTTTTTAGCTCTTTTAGGTGTTAGGTTAGGGTGTATACTTGAGACCTTTCTTCCTTCTTTAGGAAGGCCTGGATTGCTATATACTTCCCTCTTATGACCACCTTTGCTGTACCCTAGAGGTTTTCAGCTGTGGTGTTATCATTTTCATTGACTTCCATGTACATTTTAATTTGCTCTTTAATTTCCTGGTTAATACATTCATTCTTTACCAGGATTTTCTTTAATCTCCAAGTATTCATGGTCTGCCCAAATTTTTTCTTGTGGTTGATTTCTAGTTTCATAGCATTGTGGTCTAAAAATATGTAAGGTATGATCTCAATTTTTTGTACTTGTTGAGGGCTGATTTGTGTCCCACTATGTGATTTTTCTGGAGAATATTCCATGTGCACTCAAGAAGAATGTGTATTCTACTGCTCTAGGATTAAATGTTCTGAATATATCTGGTTAGTCCATCTGGTCCAGTGTGTCATTCAAAGCCAATGCTTCATTACTGATTTTCTGCTTAGATGATCTGTCAATTGTTATAAGTGGGGTGCTGCAGTCCCCTACTATTATGGTATTATTATCAATGAGTTTATGTTTATGATTAATTGATCTTTATGTTTGTGATTATTTGGAGTCCCTCATATTGGGGGCATATATACTTACAATTGTTAGATCTTCTTGGTGGATAAAGCCTTTAATTATGATAAAACGTCCTTCTTCATCTCTTGTTACAGTCTTTATTTCAAAATCTAGTTTGTCTGATGTAAGTATGGCTACTCCAGCTTTCTGTTCACAAGCATTAGCATGGTAGATGGTTCTCCATCTCTCTACTTTCAATCTGCAGGTGTCTTTAGGTCTAAAATGAGTCTCATGTAAGCAGCATATAGATGGGTCATGTTTTGTTATCCATTCTGATGCCTATGTCTTTTCATTGGAGGGTTTAGCCCATTGACATTTAGAGTGAGTACTGAAATGGGGCACCTGGGTGGCTCAGTTGGTTAAGCGTTTGACTTCAGCTCAGGTCATGATCTCATGGTTTGTGGGTTTGAGCCCTGCGTCGGGCTATGTGCTGATAGCTCAGAGCCTGGAGCCTGCTTCAGACTCCGTGTCTCCCTCTTTCTCTTTTCCTCCCCCACTCACAGAGAGACTCTGTCTCTCTCTCTCCCAAAAATAAATACACATTAAAAAAATTTTAGAGTCAGTACTGAAAGATATGAATTTAGCGCCATTGTGTTGCTTGTAGAGTTGGTGTTACTGGTTATGTTCTCTGGTCCTTTCTAGTCTTTCTTTGATTCTGGTGATGTTCTCTGGTCCTTTGTAGTCATTTCTTTGTTATTTTGTTGTTTTTTGCTTTGTTCCTTTTTTCTCCACCCAAACTCCACCTTAAAACTTCTTGCAGGGCTGTGGGAAATTCTTTATCTCTCCTCTTTTGAATGACAGCCTTGCAGGATAATGAATTCTTGACTGCATTTTGTTCTGATTCAGCACATTATGCCACTCCTTTCTGGCATGCCAAGTTTCTGTGGATAGGTCTGCTGGGAATCTTTCTTCCATTATAGGTTAATGAGTTTTTTCCCCTTGCTGCTTTAATAATTCATTCCTTGTCTGTGTATTTTGTGAATTTGACTATGATATGCCTTGTTGATGGTTGGTTTTTGTTGAATCTAGTGGGAGCTCTCTTTATTTCTTGGATTTTTATGCCTGTGTCTTTCCCCAGGTTAGGGGAGTTTTCTGCTATGATTTGCTCACATAAACCTTTTTCTCTCTCTCTTCATCTTCTTGTACTCCTATGATTTGGATGTTATTCCTTTTTAATGAGTCACTTAATTCTCTAATTTTTATATCATTCTCTTTTGCCTTAGTTTCCTTTTATTCTTCTTCATGATTCTCCATAATTTTGTCTTCTACATTGCTGGTTCTATGCTCTGCTTCATCCATCGTTGCTGCCATGCTATGCATTTGAGATTGCATCTCAGTTATAGCATTTTTAATTTCATCCTGACTAGATTTTACTTCTTTTATCTCTGCAGAAAATGATTCTATGCTATTTTCAAACCCATCTAGTATTTTTATTATTGTGGTTCTAAATTCTATTTCACACATCTTACTTATACCTGTGTTGATTAAGCCCCTGACTGCTATTTCTTCCTGTTCTTTCTTTTGGGCTAAATTCCTTAATTTTGTCATTTTGGAGGGAAAAAAATTAATAAAATATAAATTAAAAATTAAAAACAAAACAAAAAATCAAATAAAGGAAGCTAGATCCTAGGTGTGTTTTGGTCTGCTTGTTGAAAGAAGCCTGCTAGGATAGAGAAAAAAGGGAAAGGAAAGAAAAAAAAAGAACAATTTTTAAAACTAAAAAATTATATAATAGAGTTAAATAAAATAAAGAAAATGAAATAGAATAAAACTTTTTTAATTAAGTAAAAAAATAAAAACCAATTTTTCTCTTTACGTATCCAAGAACGAAAAATAAAAAAGAAAACGATTTAAGCAAAAAGAGAAGCAAAGAAAACAAATAAATGAGCCAGGAAACAGAATGACACCCAAATGTAGTTACATTCAGTTTCCCCTAGAAGTCAAACTATGAAGCACTCAAAAGTCCCTACACTAAGCAGGTGGAGGGACTTGTGCTGGTCTTCTGGGGGATGTGCTTGGAGGGTGCATTTGTGCAGAGCTTGGTATACTGGCTTTGTTCTCCACTAGGTGGCACTGCTTAGCTCACTGTCGTGGATCAGTGTGCATGTGCACATGTGCAAGAGGGGTGGAAATGGCTTCACTCAACTCCCTAGTCTTTGGCACAAGAACTTCATGTACTCCCTGAACAGTGTAGAAAAGAGGATGATTACCCATAAAATTATGCAAGGTGATGTTTTTGGCCTTTTCCTGATAAACCATCTTGTTCATGGAATAAAAAATTCAAGACTAAAATCTCTCATAACTGATCTATAGACTTAACACCATTACATTAAAAAACTAACATGCAGTTTCTAAAATTTATATGGAAATACCAAGAGCTAAGGATAGCAAAGGCAGTCCTGAAGGAGAACAAAATTAGAGATTTATACTACTGAATAGGAACTCTTATAGTAAAGTCACATTCTTTGTAAGAATAGAAGAAAAGAATAAGGACATAGTGTCCAATGGAAGAGAACAGATTCTGATGATTAACATATTTATAAATACTTGAGTAGTGGCAAAGGTGACTCTGAAGAGCAGGGCAGTGGAGCAAAAAAAAAAAAAAAAAGCCTGGGTCAAGTGTATATTCAAATGTAATGAAAAACTAAACATTACCCCCTCATACTATAAATAAAAGTCAACTTCAAGGGAATTATAAATCTAATTATGAAAGATAAAACAATGATACATCTAGGAAATAAGACAAATATCTTACTGATCTTTATATAACCAAAAATTTCTAAAATATGTCACAACACAGAACAGACAGCAATCATGATTGATAAATTCAACTACATTAAAATTAGGGAAATCAGTTTATTAAAGGCCACCCTTAAGAAAGTGAAAAGTCAAGCTGCAGAATGAAAGAGAAGATATTTTCAAAACATATAAAACCCACAATAATCTTTCATCCAACTATATATAAACAACTCTTGTAGACCAATATGAAAAAAAGAAAGACAACCCAACAGAAGAACAAGATAACATTTGAAGAGGCACTTCACAAAAGAATATGACCAAATGGCCAATAAACATATGATAGGGTGCTCAACCTTGTTAGTCATCCAGAATTATAGTTAAAATCCAAATGAAATACCACTTTACCCACACCATGATGGCTATTAGTTTTAAAGTAATCACAAAATTAGTAAACATGCCAAGCAACTGAGACATTCCTACACTGCTGTTAGAAGTATAAATTAGTATAATTAAACATTATTTTTAAAATTTATTTTATTTACATCCAAGTTACTTACCATATAGTGCAATAATGATTTCAGTAGAATCCAGTGATTGATTCTTCTCCCACATATAGCACTCATCCCAACAACTGTCTTCCTTAATGCCCCTTGCCTATTTAGCCATCTCCCCACCCACAACCCCTCAGGCAACCCTCTGTTGCTTCTCTATATTTTAAAGAGTCTTATGTCTTGTTTTTATATTATTTTTACTTCCCTTCCTTTATGTTCATCTGTTCTATATTTTAAACTCCAAATATGAGTGAAGTCATGTGATATTTGTCTTTCTCTAATTTTGCTTAGCATAATACTCTCTAGTTCCATTCACGGTGTTGCAAATGGCAATATTTCATTCTTTTTGATTGTTGAATAATACTCCATTGTATATAAATACCACATCTTCTTTATCCATTCATCTGTTGATGGACATTTGGGCTCTTTCCATACTTTGGCTATTGTAGATAGTGCTGCTATAAACACTGGGGTGCATGTGTCCCTTTGAAACAGCACACTTGTATCCCTGAGATAAATATCTAGTAGTACAATTGTTGGGTCATAGGATAGTTCTATTTTTAATTTTTTAAGGAACTTCCATACCATTTTCCAGGTGGCTGCACCAGTTTACATTCCCATCCGCAGTGCAAAAGAGTTCCCTTTTCTCCATATCCTTGCCAACATCAGTTGCTGTCTGAGTTGTTAATGTTAGCCATTCTGACTGCTGTGATGTGGTATCTCATTGTGGTTTTGATTTGTATTTCCCTAATGATGAGTGATTTTCAGTACTTTTTCATGTGTCGGTTGGCCATCTAGATGTCTTCTTTTGAAATGGGTCTATTCATGTCTTTTGCCCATTTCTTCACTGGATTATTTGTTTTTTGGGTGTTGAGTTTGCTAAGTTCTTTACAGATTTTGGATACTAACCCTTTATCTGATATGTCATTTGCAAATATCTTCTCCTATTCTGTTGGCTGCCTTTTAGTTTTGCTGATTGTTGCCTTCACTGTGCAGAAGCTTTTTATCTGGATGAGGTCCCGGTCGTTCATTTTTGCTTTTGTTTTCCTTGCATCCAGAGATGTGTTAAGTAAGAAGTTGCTGTGGCCGAGGTCAAAGAGCTTGTTGCCTGATTTCTCCTCTAGGATTTTGATGGCTTCCTGTCTTATGTTTCATCCATTTTGCCATTATTTTTGTGTATGGTGTAAGAAAGTGGTCCAGGTTCATTCATCTTCATGTTGCTGTCCAGTTTCCCCAGCACCAATTGCTGAAGAGAATGTCTTTATTCCACTGGAAATTCTTTCCTGCTTTGTCAAAGATGCACTGGCCATACGTTTGTAGGTCCATTCCTGGGTTCTCTATTCTGTTCCACTGATCTGAGTGTCTGTTTTTTGTGCCTGTACCATACTGTCTTCATGATTACAGCTTTGTAATAAAGCTTAAAGTCCGGGACTGTGATGCCTCCTGCTTTGGTTTTCTTTTTCAGGATTGCTTCATGTATTCAGGGTCTTTTCTGGTTCCATACAAATTTTAGGATTCTTTGTTCTAGCTCTGTGCAGACGCTGTTTTTGTTTGTTTGTTTGTTTGTTTTGTTTTGATAGGAATTGCATTATATATGTAGATTGCTTTGGGTAGTACTGACATTTTAGCAATATTTGTTCTTTCAATCCATGAGCATGGAATATTTTTCTTTTTTTTTGTGTCTTCAATTTCTTTCATAGACTTTCTATAGTTTTCAGGGTATAGAGTTTTTACCTCTTTGGTTAGGTTTATTCTTAGGTGTTTTATGGGTTTTGGTGCAATTGTAAATGGGATTTCTCTTTCTGTGGCTTCATTATTGGCGTATAGAAATGCAATTGATTTCTGTGCACTGATTTTATATCCTGCAACTTTGCTGAATTCATGGATCAGGTCTAGCCATTTTTTGGTGGAATCTTTTGGGTTTTCCATATAGAGTATCATGTCACCTGCAAAGAGTGAAAGTCTGACTTCCTCCTTGATGATTTGGATGACTTTATTCCTTTGTGTTGTCTAAATGCTGAGGCTAGGACTTCCAATATATGGTGAATAACAGTGGCAAGAGTGGAGATCCTGATCGTGTTTCTGATCTTAGGGGGAAAACTCTCAGTTTTTCCCCACTAAGGATGATATCAGCAGTGGGTCTTTCATATATTGCTTTTTTGATCTTGAGGTATGATCCTTCTATCCCTACTTACTTGAGGGTTTTTATCAAGAAATCATACTGTATTTTGTCAAATGCTTTCTCTGCATCTATTAAGAGGATCATGTGGTTCTTGTTAAACCATCAATTCTATTTGGCAGAATCTAAAGTTGAGCATATAATGTAACCTACAGGCCAACAATGTGAATCACAAGTAAAAAGCCAGAACAAATGGGTACATGTGCAGGTAAAAAGGCATAAACCAGAATGTTAAGAGCAGTATTACTCATACTTGAATGAATAACTTGTGGCATATTCATATGATGGAATATGATCCAGTGAAGAAAATGAATAGACTACTTCCATGTGGAGCAATGTGGAAAAAACTTGCACATACAATATGAGCAAAAGAAGTAAGAGCTACAAATTAAAAACTACAAACTATATGATTTTATCTACATAAAGTTTAGGGCTAATCTCTGGGGTCAGAGGGCAGAATGCCAGAATATGACTAAAGAATGGAGAAGGGTTGTTAGTGAATGGGAAAGAATGTTGAATGGTTTGTGCAGTGGAGATAATGTTCTACTTTAAAATCTAGTTTATAACTGCACAGATGTGTTCATTTTTTCATAATTTGGATAATTCATCATGCTTTCTGACATTTGAGGAAATCATTGAATATTCACAAAGCAATTTGGTCAGTGGAGCACAAATTAGACTTTTTGGCTATTTCACCTTCTGGGTCAAAAAACATTTTGTGAACTATGTGAGCAGTGTAGGCCCCCATAGTGATTATTACATTACAAAGGAATGTATTTATTTTGTGTAAGTGAAATAAACATACCATAAGTTTATATATCATGCCTGGTGGAACTGAGAACAATCTGTTACCATTATCAACATCAGCATCAGCAGCATTTTGATGGACCCTGAAGTATTAAAGACTTAAATCAATTTCAGAAAGGTTTCCTAAAATTACTGAATCAAATATGACTACAGAATGTGTTGCAGGCTTGGACTTTTCATTGGCTACTGTTTCTAGGAAGTTTCTGAAGAGTAATTCTTAAGTATTTTCCAATGAACTGTTCTCATTTTAAAATTCTCAGCTTTAAAATTTGTTTAAATTCTATCATTAGCCATTAAACATCATTTTTTGACCTGAATTTAAATGGTTTTTTAAAAGATATCTCTGTATTATGAAAGAGCTATTTTTAGTGAAGGAGAAAAAGCAGAGAATGAGAATAAAGAAAAAAACAGGTTAAGATAAAAATTCAAAATTATATTTCAAAAAATAGAAAGAATATACATCAAAATGTTATCTCTGGTTGGTAGTAATATGAATGTTTTAATTTTTCACTTTGCTTACAGCATATTTTTTAATATTCTTAATGGACATGTATCATTAATTAGTTACACAATAAAACATTATAGAGCTTAATATGAATATGTGGTTGTTTACTGACAATTCAATATTGAGAAAACTATAGTACTCAACAAGAAACTTCAAATTTCAATGTACCCATTGGCCCAGTGATCCTAATACTTTTGTACATTTAAACTCAAAGGAACCATGTTCTTTCTGGTAGAATTAAGCTCAGTAAAGGAGAACTAAGAAAATAGAGTTCACAAAAGCTATCTTTACATACTAGCAAAGATTGACCCATAAAAGGCTGCCTGCATATTGTGCCTTCCAAAATGAGAGAAGACTTTTTAGTCATCCTGTCTTTTCCAGTGAGTACCCTGACATTCACCTAGTTTGAACACTAGTCACTCTGTTCTGCTGTTTTTATATTCTAAAATGGGAGAATTTGAAGAGATAATAGCTTGCAAAATAAGTAAGTCAATTTGTTTCAGGCATATATTTGCCTGTTACAATGCCTGATTTTCAGAAAACATGGAAAAGCTCTAGGCAAAAGTAACTGATTAATTTTCAAAATACAGTTTTAATGTGTTAACTAAATTTATTTTTCCTAAGTTCATAGTGGCAAACATTAAACTTTATATTATTAATCTGTCAAGAGTAGATAATGTCATTTATTATTTCACTGAAGATTGTATTTATGATTAAAATTCCCTAAAAATCAACTAGGCTATAAACACAAGCTTGAAAATAATACACATCATAGCAAAAATATACCATAGCCATCAAAATTTTATGCCTAATCTCCAAATCCATAAAAAGATAAATGCACCCAGTGCCTACTGTAAGGGAGAAATGGTCATCTTGGCGTCTACAGAACTTCATATTTCCACTCCTAAAATATCACAAAGAGTTCAATTTTGAATTAATTCTCTAAAAGGTTGATAAACTGGGAAAATCACTGTGGCTGTGAGGTTTGATATGCGCAGTTCCACATGACACAACTACGTTCAGGAGTATTTAACAAATATGCTGTGTAAAGAATAAAAAATATAAAGAAGTTGGTATCTTAAAGATATAAGGCTTTTAATTTAAAACCATTTTAACTGCTTGAACGCACACACTGACATAATATGTTGATCATAATTTCAAAACTTTCATCAGATGCTCAACTTTATTCTTTTAATTATTACATATTGGTTCCTTTTTTGCCTTTTTCCCATGTTTCTCAAAATAGATGAAGTGTGGAAATCACCCATTTTATTTAATCAATGTGTCTATGTACTCAGAATACAAACTCAAAGTGGGTTTGGGGGTTCTTAACCACCAACGGTCAGTACACATGCTGAGAAACTGGAAACTTAACCAAATCTCTATTTCATCCTGTTGTATGCTGAAAAGACCACTTGACTGGAATTGAATGACCCATTTCAGTGCTGGGTCAGTCATTTGGTTTTCTCTGGAGGAGTGGAATACATAGAAGCACAGGAGGAGATGTTTCTCTGTAAGCCTCCCATAGGGGACTGCGATGGGAATCACTATGCCTGTGAATATCATTAGTAATCTTGAGAAACACCTATGTATCCTTTACTTCTTAACAGAGATAAAGAGTTTTACTAGGCAAGATAAAAGAGATTTTACAAAAACAAAGAATCTAAAAATAAAGAAGAAAACCAAAACCAGTGTCAAGAGGCTGATAAATCAAATCACATAATGAAGAAAAAGGAGGAAGATAAAAACCCTTTTGAGCTATATTTTTTACCCATTGAAAAGAACAATAAAGCTGGATGTTCTGAGGAAATAACAACAAAAAATATCCAGTATAACTTTAAGATGAATAAACAGTCCCAAATAAAAATGGTTGCATCCTTTTAACAGCCCCATGGAGAAAAGAAGGGTTTTCATTTTTAGTGAGTCTATAAACAGACATGGAAGAAGAGAGAACTAACAATGGCGGTCGTTATCTTCAAAGTTTTAGGTTTCTTAACAACAAAAAATGATTTATTTGCAACTGAGCTCATCACCTTGATATAACATAAGAGGGGAAAAGAGTCACACTGCAAGTCCAAGGCAAGGCAGAACTCTATGTCTCCCAAAACAGCAAGCCCATCACCACCAGACACCTATGCCCAGAGCCAAGGTTAACACACCAATCAGCATGTCCAGAATCAAGTTGGGTCCAGGCCTCTGCACATCTCACCCTTGAATATTAATGTATTCAAAAACCTTCCTAAAAAATTTCAAATCCACTGACTTCAGCTGACTCACATGGGAATGAATATATCTCGAGTCTCTTAAAAACACAGAAAGGAAACAGAGTAGAACAAAAACGTTAATTTTGTTTTTATCTTTTCTTCAACTTGACATCTATTCTGGCAGTCACATAACTAACAGAGTCTCCCCTTTTTCATTTACTCCCTTTCACATAACTTTGCATATTTCCTTTAAAGCTCTGGTAACATTCGATAATTTTTTTATTTAGTCATTTGCTAGCTGTCACGCTCACAGAAGTGTGAGTTCCATAAGGACAAGAATGATGTTAGTCTTGATACCACTTCAACCCCAGAACCTATTACATGTTTGCTGAAGTAATAATTTCCAAACTGTTTAATTCAAAATCTAACATACTTGACACTGTAGAAAAGCTTATTTCATAGATGAGGGTCAGAATATTAGATGGTGGGCTATCACCAAGAAGCAAGGTACTCTCTAGGAAATTAGCATGAATGTTTTTGGTAGGCAATAGAATTTATCAAAGCACTGAAGTGAACTTTGAAACCAAGAGAAGACTACAATACTAAATTACATTAGACACCCATATACTATGTAGGACAAAGTTGTATTGTAAACAGGAAGAAAAGAGTGTGGAAAATATTTCAGTAATCGCCAGGGGGAAACTAAAGATGGCGGTCAGGAACAATACTTACATATGTTCATATGTTATACACGTGCTGTGTGTGCGTGTGTGTGTGTGTGTGTGTGTGTAAATCCACACACAACACATACAATCATATATCTATGACACTGTATATACACACACAATACATGTCAGAGATAGATGATTTCATATACATATGTTTTATTGCACACAGTGTAGATGGTAGAAAAAGCTTTAAAAAAATAATTTATTTGTTCTCATGAGTAAATCTGAGACTTCTGAGCATTATTTATGGCCTTCACATGAGAATAAGAAACAAACTGGCATTTAGGGGTTAAAAATAATTGCATTTATTTGTACAAAAATTCAAGAGTTGTGGGATGGACTAAGGGTGGAGCCTGACAGTCTACATACAAGTTAACACCAAGGAAGAAAAAAGCAGTATTTCAGGGGAAATAAATATGCTACAGATATTCTAGATACATAAAGAATATGGATCGTTATAGCAGCAAAATAAATCAGTGATTAAAAAATATCAACTATCTAAACCTCTAATGGTAATCATCTACTAAAAGTGATTATAGAAGTTAGAATAAGGAGCAGGGGTTATTGTTAACCTTGACTTGTTTCTGGAGTTAAAAAAGAAATGACAAATAGTACAGAAGTAATAGAAAGTTTGGGAGAAAATGAAAATAGAATTTTGATTATTCTAACAATACGAGAACTGAGTAATTAACACATTCAGATAGATACATGCACACCAGACTTTAAGAAATCAGATTAATTTTTAATATGAGAAAAGCTATGTTTTGTCTCACAACTAGAAACTCTAAAGTGTATTCTGACTGAAGACGGTAAGGTCTTCAAATAAAGTTTTATAAAATATAGATGAGGACAAGAAGGAGCCAATTAATAAAAAATTTGCCCAAATAAGAAACCTACTGAAAGACTATGATTTAAAGTATTAGGAAATAAGGGCACATGATCAAAGAGCATTACCAATGTTAAAAGATGTAATTCACTAGACCAACAGTCACAACGTTTTATTGAAGCTTAAAAATAAAGAAAATTAAGAAGACTAAAAACAATTTCAAAATATATGAGTGAATGAAAAAAAATACAAGGAACCAACTCAATTTTTCATTAAGTCAGTAATGAAAGATGAGAAAAAAAGAAATAGTAGTACACAAGCTGTGTCCGCTTCTATCTTCTCCATCTACCAGAATTACATTCACATTGGAAGGAGTAGGACAGATACTACCAACATTATAAAGTGATCACCAAGTGAGATACCAAATAAGAGAGTGAAGTAATGCATCTTTCTTTTTTTTTTTTTTTTTTTGAAAAATTTTTTTTTTCAACGTTTATTTATTTTTGGGACAGAGAGAGACAGAGCATGAACGGGGGAGGGGCAGAGAGAGAGGGAGACACAGAATCGGAAACAGGCTCCAGGCTCCGAGCCGTCAGCCCAGAGCCTGACGCGGGGCTCGAACTCCCGGACCGCGAGATCGTGACCTGGCTGAAGTCGGACGCTTAACCGACTGCGCCACCCAGGCGCCCCTGTAATGCATCTTTCTAAATGAATTCAAAGCACCTGCATTCAGAGGAAATAAGTTACAGGGTGCTGAGAAAATAAATTCATCAGACATCAAGATAATGTAAAGCCTTTTCAGAAAGTTTTGGGAACCCACTGACTATAAGAGAGTGCCAGATATCTAAACACTAGCACATGTTGTTCCAGATTTTCAGACATGGAAAAAGGAATTTTATATGCTACAGTTAAATACATCTAAAATATACTTTGGCAAAATTCTAGAGAAGATTTTTGTACAGATGGCTCATGAACATTTAAATAAAGATACATTTTCTAGGAATAAGAATGAATTGACTTAGAATGTCATGGAAAATTAAAATAGTTTGTTTTTTGAGGATAGTTTCCAAATTGGCAGATCAGATGAATAGCATGTATATAAAATAAATTTAAAATTTTGTATGGCATTTAATAAAGCCTTTTAATACATCCTTAGTGAAAGAACAGAAAATGTTTTCACACAGTGATAGAGTTTGGGGGGACCTAATGGATTGAATAAATAAATGAAAGTAATATTTATCAACAGATTGGTATCTGAGGTGCATGCTAAAAGGATATGTGAAGGGATATGGGAAAATGTGCTCAATAACGTGGACAAAACAATGGAAGGCAGATTTTTCAAATTTCTGTTTGGCACATAATGGGAAGAAGTGTCAAATCAACAAGGAGATACCTTGATAGCCTCAAATTATGACCAGAAAGTAGTAAGATATAATTTAACAGGAATAAATATAAAACTCCTGTTTTAGGGTAAATTTTCAAGTGCACAACTGCATTATGAATGTTGGAGTCATTAATTAAAGCAATTAACGTAGAAAGTCCTTGAGGATTTTGAAGGACCTCAAGCTCATTGTGAGCCAAGCGGGATTTGGTACATAAAAACTGAGGAAAGTTTACAGCATCAGCACCAGGGTAGCCAGGGCAATGGAGGAAATGAAAAGAGCACTTTCTTCACTACTTTGAGCTACATTTTAAAGATAGCAGTTGGAAAAGTGAAGTGTTGAAAGAAACAGAACAGTGAATAGTTGTGAAACTATTTCATAAAGGTAAGCTTTGTGGAAAACTGTAAGGAAAGTAAGACTTGAAGGCATATGATATGTATTTTCTGAAGGCTATGATGGAAGTAAGGGAAAGAGGGAAGGAGAGAAGATAGGGGGGAATAAGCTGAAGGATTTATTTTTCTAAAAAAGGATAAAATTAAAGAAGGGAGCTAACATTTAAATACTTATTTTTCCCAAAAAGCTTTTAAAATATTCGATTCATTTATTTGTAGAGGAAGTGGTAGTTTCCGTTTTGACAGGAAGATGGAGTAGATACATCACTTAGGTGGCAGGACAAAATACAAGGCATAGAAGTTAGATGGAGATTGTTTATGATACAGGAGGAAGTAGAACTTTATGAAAATTACAGCTATCCACAAACAACAGCAGTGTTATTCTTACTTCTTGAAGAGTTATGGCAAATTTGAGGCTTCATTAGTAATTATCATAGGGATTTTCTGAAAGCAAGTTCCACATTTGGATGTTCCATGATGAAATAACCACCAAAAGCACCTTGAATACCCAAACATATTGCCTCTTTATGTTAGGAGCCAGGAAAGAGTCTAAAAACAATTGCAAGATAGTTTTTAATAGCTAAGTTTTGACTGTGTTTGTTACTGGGAAGAAAAGGCATGAATAATAAAGTCTAAACTTTTCTTTAAGTTACTATTTTACATTTTTTCTTTTAAGACCGAAGGACTATCAGGACTATTATGCTTTGGGGTTTAAATGCTTTTCTTTATAATAATGATATTACATATTTACAAACCACTTAATATGTGCAAGGCAATGTTGTGAACACATTAACCACAGTAACCCACTTAATCCTCAGGAAAACCCCATGTCTTAAATATCTTTATTATTCCTTTCTTACAAATGAAGAAAGCAAGGCAACTAGAGATTAAATAACTTCCCAAGATCTCACAGCTATTAAGTAGAAAAACCAAGATTCCAGAATTTGGGTTGGTAACTGCTTCTCTTTGCTGCCTGTTTATGTCCCTTATATTAGGATGAAGTTGATTAAAAGAAATAAAATAAACCAAACACTGAAAAGAGAAAAATACAGTTTGAGGTGCAAAAGCAAAGGTCTACATATGTAAGTAGTCAAGCCACATGGAATTGAATTTACATAAGAGATTACCTAGACAGAATCACACATTTGCTATTTTGGGTAAAACGTATAGACTCAAAAAATAAAACTATTTTCTTTTGCCAAGGTAAGACATTTTTATGCTTGTCCAACAGTATGGCATTTTCTCTGGACAGATATGACCATTGTATATAACTAAAAAAAGCTAAATATCTTAAATGCATTGGAGAACTGTCAAAAAAGTAAGCAATAATCAGAAGCTGATAAAGGTAAACGGAACATGAAAGCTGATTTTTTAACCCTTAAGGACATTACCAAAATGAATTAATTCGAGCTTTAATTTTGAAGCATTTCAGAATTCAGTGGTTAGGAGACCAAGCCTCGGGCCCACCTAAACTGAGATGTCTATTAAAAGATCACCACCATAAAATGAGATCTTTAAGGTCCACACCTATAGTCTAGTAGTAAACTTTAATTTTCCCTTAAAGAAAATTGTCTGTTTGAAACTCTGGCACTACGTATAAGAGGAGAAGAAATACATTTTTATAATTTATAACCATAAGCTGGTTATCACACACATTACTACAAAAATTTACCCTATATAGATGGTGTTAAAGAAAACTTATTGTGACCCCAAAATGGAAAGGCAGACTTTACTCAGGACTATCACAATAGGTAAAGGGTCTACTGCAGTGGGGTTTTTCAGTAGGGGAGAGAAAATGTGCTCAACTCTAAATACATGATGGAAAAGTGGGAATTTTTAGTCAAGGAGCAGAGTGTGTGGCATATAGAAAGTTATTAAGAGGAAACATCGGGGTAAGAGAGAATTCTGGCTAAACTGTCCAAATAGGAATCTAGCTGAAGGCAAGCCACTACGATCACACATAACCTGGGAGATAGCAGGGGATGAGGAATTAAGGGTGAACAGATAATGTAAGTGGGAATTCAGGCTAAAAAGAACTAGCAGGATTCTTGCTAAAACTGGGCTCTTGAAGACATGCTCTCAGATGTGACCTAGTAGAAAGAGAGTTCAGAGGAACCTGACTACAGTTTGGTCAAGGAGAGAATGTTTGTCAGTGATTATGAACTAGAAGCAGTTACAGAAGGAGAGTAGAGAGAAAATAGAGCCGGGATGATATGTGAAGAAATAATGGTTGAGGAGTCTCAGAATCTATAGAATTAAGAAGCCCAGTTATATAAAGGTAGACAGATAAAAATAAATCTATATAAAGATATAAAATATAGCTATAGATAAAGGAGAAATTACTTTTAAAGTAAAACTGGAAGCTAAATATCAGTGGAACAGTGTCTTCAATGTGCTGACAGACACTGTCTGTCAACTTTGAATTCTACATCCAACAAAAATATGACTCAGTATTCCAAGTGGGAAAAAACGGTATCTTCAGACAAACAAAAACTGTGTTCCACTAGGGAATCCTCATTAAAAGACAATTTAAACACATACTTCTGGCAGGAGAAAAGGGCTTCTCAGAGGAAAGGTCTGTTCCACAAGACAAGAGTTGACAAATGGTCAATATGTGTCTCATTCAGCTCAGGCTGCTATAACAAATTACTGTAGTGTGTGGCTTTTATAGAAAACCTTTATTTCTCAGTTCTGGAGATTGGGAGATCCAAGATTAAAGTGTCACCAGGTCTGGTGTCTGGTGAGGGTCTGTGTCCTGGTTTACACATGGCCATCTTCTCAACTTATCCTTACATGACAAAGGGCAGAGAGATAGTAAGCAAGCTTTCTGTGTCTCTTATGAGGGCACTAAACCTTCCATAGGGTTCCAATCTCATGAACCAGGTACCTCCTACAGGCCCCACCTTCTAATACTATTACATTGGGAGTTAGTATTTCAATATATGATTTTGAAGAAACACATTCAGTCCATACCTATATAAATATATACAGGGATGTCTATATATAAAAAACACATAAAATACCTTATGAGAAAACCAAAGTTAGAGATAATATACATGACAACAATATAGCATATAAATAGGAAAAGGGTTCTGGAACATAAGTGTTCTAAGATCCCTGAAGTCTTTAGTTGGGAGATAAAGTTATTATTAACTTTATCTATTAAAACCTTAAGTATCTCTTCTAAAATTCTTAGGGTAACTATTAAGGAATAAGAAAAGATTGTACAATATGAAAGTAGGAAAGGAAAACGGAATTTAAAAAGGCAAACAATGCAAAGGAAGACAAGAAAAGAGAGAAGAAACATAGTGCAGGACAAGTAGAAAACACAAAGCGGGAGAAATACATTCACTTATAACTAATTATATTAGCTTAAAATACAAATTCAATATGCTAAAATCATTTGAATACCAAACTTCATCAATATACAATGAGAAATTATAATGAAAAAATTACTCTATACAATACAAAATGACTATATAAGTTCTTTGGAACATATGCATAAACATGTGCAAGAACCATATAGATAAAACTATAATCTTTCTTGCAAATCATTCAAAAACTTCTAAAAACATGAGGAGATGTACCATTTTACATTTAATGATCTGGAGTATGCAAAACAGAGATGGCAATCTTCCCCAAATTGACCTAAATAGATTCTTTTGGAACTTCAACCAAAAACCAAACAGAATATTTTGATGGAGGTTTGGGGATGGGGTGGAAAACCTGACAAGCTGATTTTAATATTCATAAGGAAAAGCTTATGAATTGTGGGTTCAGCTTTCAGCTTTGTCCAGCAAAGGCCGAGGATGGCAGAAAGGATTACTCAAGACTCTGTGCAAGAGAGGCGAGAGGGAGGCTAAGGGAAGTCTCCCAGAGCTGCTCTCAAGCTCCTGTATTTATTGAGCATACATTTAGGGTAACAGTATGCAATACTCAGGGAGCTGCGTGCCAGTAAGAATATATAGAAAATGTGCAGAGAAACAAGTTAAGATGGTAAAATATTCCATGCGATAACATGGTCTAAGGAATTTTTGAACACAGACAGGACCTAACCCCTAGATACACATTAACTAGATAAGCGAAGCATAGCATGCTGTTCTTAGCAAGGCTAGAAAGCAGCTCTCTGCTTTGCAATGGCTTCCCTATAATCTCCTAACCCAGGACATAGCTATTTGATTTTCTACAAAGAATATTATGAAGGAGGGGTTAAAAAGTGATGACATTGTTCAATGCGAATAATAAGGCAGAAGCAGAAGACTTGCTCTACCAGATATTTAAAAAAAAACTATAAAGTTCTATTAAAGTTATGTATTGGCATAGGGATAAAAACACTAACGAAATATGAGCATGGAAATGATTTAGAGCATTCGTGAAAGGCAGAAAAGTAGAAAAATGGAATTTTCAGTAAATGTTACCAAAACAATAGTTAATAAGAAAAAAAATAAAACCATGTCCCACACTACATATATATTTCTGCTAATATTAAAGATCAAAGTGTGAAAAAGTATTTGTAAAAACTTTAAAACTTAACATAGTAGATTATCCTTATGAACTTGGAGAAAAAACAAAACAAAAACTTCAAAACATATCAGAAAAATTGGTAAAGTTGATTACATTAAATATAATGGAAGATTCTTAATATATATCACTTTTATTAAAACTTCATCTATTAAATATTTTTTATTTGTTTACTCATCCAATATCAAAGTTGTTGCCCTTCAAAATAATTTTCCTCCTAACTCCTGAAGTGTAGGAAGGAACTTACTAATCTCTCCACCTCACTCTTCTCTCCCTTCCTCAAGGTAAGAGAAATCACTTAAGAATGGCATAATTAGTAACTACCAATTGGACTGAGGTAGAGGAAAAATCTGAATGAAATTATTATAAATTTAAATATAAACACAACTACTAAGCTTATAAATTGCATGCTTAGGTACTACATTAGAAGTTGTTTAGGGGCGCCTGGGTGGCGCAGTCGGTTAAGCGTCCGACTTCAGCCAGGTCACGATCTCGCGGTCCGCGAGTTCGAGCCCCGCGTCGGGCTCTGGGCTGATGGCTCAGAGCCTGGAGCCTGTTTCCGATTCTGTGTCTCCCTCTCTCTCTGCCCCTCCCCCGTTCATGCTCTGTCTCTCTCTGTCCCAAAAGTAAATAAACGTTGAAAAAAAAAAAAAAAAGAAGTTGTTTAGTAAGCAAAGCACTTTTCAAACTTTAACATATGTACAAATCACCTCAAGATCTTGTTATATTTCAGGTTCTAACTCAGTAGGTCTAATTTAATAGATTTGAAAATTTTCATTCTTAGCAGATGCCTCTGTAACACAAATTATGTCAATCTAAGCACAATAGTCTGATTAGCAAGGGCCAAGGATATCTAGCGACAAGATATTTTATGTGAATAAATAATTAATCTCAGGACATAGTTTAATTTCAGAAAGATAAGAGAGCAAACTGGAAGATTATCAGGTGACAAAAATAGAAAGGGGGATGATTAAAAGGCTTAATGTCTTAGAGATCCAACTCAACCCCTACTAAAAAGAATACATGCTAAAAGATAAAGCTTGGACCCACAGTCTATTGTTTCCACAAAAGGAAACTGGGTCCAAGACCTCTTTAAGAGTAAATCTCTTAAAGCCTTAGGAAACTGATGATATGAGCTATTGTAAAATTCCTTTTACACAGTTAAAAGTCAACTTATGAAGTGACAACATACAATTCTGACGAAGTGAAAGAGAAAGGCCAAGAAGATCAATGAGGACACATGAAGCTTTACACAGTGTGTTTTATAGTAGTAGTTATTTTAGGTAGGAAGCAAAACCAAGACAGTTTTGGAGTCAGGAATCCAAGTAAAGGCTTACAGCACAGGTTACAAAGTAACACAGAGTCTAGCATGTCCACAGTAGGCACAATAGAAGTCTGGTTTAAATGCTGGTCAATACAAGTCTGAATCTTTGGGTATATTTTCACAAAGAGTTAATGAAAGGAAGGATTTGTTTTTTAAATAATACCTAAGTTCTTCTATGAATAAATAGAAGACCCTACTGGACCAACTTTAGAGGAGGATGTTAATTAATCAAGCACAAGAGACCTAAAGCAAAAAGAAAGACCACCTACGCACCTGATATTGAACAATGTGATAGGGAAAAATTATAAGATGGCTGACATGACTGATGGAATTCCCGTCTCTGGTCGAAGACTCCCCTCCCAGGTTCTTCTTCCTAACCTGCTTGCTCTGTGCCAAATAACTACTAATGCAGAATGTGGAAGTAACAGACTATAAATTGTTCCCTCTGCTTTTACTCAGGACTCAGATGTCTGGAGAGTGATCTCCTCTGAGCCCGCGGGTGTGAAATAAACCTCCTGCCTTCCAAGATCTCTGAGTGCTGCTTGATTCTTCTGCCAGGTGATCCCGAACAGGTTCTGTAACATTTGGTTCCCCGACCGGGACCCAGCCGTGCTGGCTCATTGTTGACACCGGTTTGGGAAAATGGCAAGGTGGTGACAGAACGAGGAAAGCGCGCCCTGCCTGATATTTGGCAGTCTCCCCCTCGGTTGTCTCAGGCCGGCCTCCCTCCACTGTTCCTGCCAGACTCAAGGAGACTTGGCAAGTGAGGACCTGGGTCTGACATCAGATACAGGTAAGGCCTGGGGCCCCTGTAAGACCCACTTGCCAGGGTGGAACGGGGAGCCTGATCACCTCCCAGAGAACTTTTAGAGGTCCCAGAGGTAGGGATTCCCAGAGAGGGAATGTATTAACCTCTGGTCTGAATGTGTGAGTGAATGTGCAGCCCAAGCTGGTCCTCCAGTTGGGACTGATCTGTGGCTCCACGGCAGGCACCCTTAAGGTAGCCAAAAGCCTACGGAGTCTGAGTGGGCCCATCTGCGATTCTCTGGTGAACAGCATACAGTCCATGGTGGCATCAGAATAGTTTCTGATTATAAATCACAAAGCTGAGACCAATACAGCTAAGCGTCAACTAAGTTCCTTGGGGACACAGTCAGACGGCCATCTGACTGTTATCCTCATTAGAGGGGGCACCCCTACCCCTCTGTCTTTGTGACTTCATCTCACAGGAACATTATGGGATCAGGACAGAGCAAAACAGGGGTTTTTGAGAGACTATGGAATTAAGATGACCCCCAGCAAGTTAAGGACCCTATGTGAGTTGGAATGGCCTACTTTTGGTGTAAGATGTTCCTCGGAAGGAACCTTAGATGTCCCAGTGGCCCACCACATCTGGTGTATTGTCACTGGAGATCCAGGTCACCCTGATAAGTTCCTGGTTAGAGATTGCCCAAACCCTTCCCCCTTGGGTGCGATTTACCTGCAACAAACAGGGACAGGCTAGGGAGTTAGTCTCCTTGACAAAACCGCCCTAGGAAAGGTCAACAGAAGTCCCAACCTCCACAAATTCTCACCAGTGATCCAGAGGAAGAACCAATCTTGCCCCGCCATAGGAACCCCTTGGTTCCTGATACTCTGTCACCTTCAGTCTCCCCACCACCTCCGGACTTGGCCAGATTGTGCCCTTGGCCAGAGGCAAGTGCTCTCCAGACGCCAGTCCACATCTGCCATTACCAAAAGGCTCTCCTCCAGGGGATCCAAGCAGGGGCTAAGAAGCCCATGAATATGCCCAGCAGCAAGGGGAATCCTCTGGGGATTATTAGGAGAGGCTATGCGAGGCTTTCCGCATTTACACCCCATTTGATCCCAAGGCACAAGAGAGCTGCCAAAAGGGGGGAGGTACAGAACCTCCTTAGCAAGGGATCAATGTGCCAACTGCAAGGAGAAAGGACATTGGAAGAATAAATTCTTAATAGGGGAAAGTCCCAGATGCCCAGTGGATACACAGAAGAACCCTGTGGAAAAGACCTCATAGGCCTAGCAGGAATAGATTCAGGTTGAGGGGGGCCGGGCCCACTTCCTCTTAGCCCCCATGAGCCCACAGTCAAAATGAAAGTAGGGGGCCAAACCATGACTTTTATTGTCAACAGTGGGGCTGAACATTCTGTGGTCACCTCCCACATGGCCCCTTTTAGCAAGAAGACTGCAACCATCTTTAGGGCCACAGGGAAACAGGCAGTGCAGCAGCCCTCTGCCAAGCCCATCAATGTAAAATTGGGGGCCACACGGTACAGCATGAATTCCTCTACCTACCTGAGTGCCCTATCCCTCTCCTTGGCTGGGATATATTCTCAAAACTGGGGCCCCAAATAACCTTTGAGTGAAGGGGACACACCAGCCTCCAATTGGATCCAAGAAGAGAAGAATCAAGCCCACTTACAATGGCAATCACTGCGCTAAGAGAGAAAGAATTGAGGCTATTCTGCCCCCAGGCCCAACCGAGCGGCCTGCGCAAATGCAGGACTGCCTTCCCCACTGTATAAGCCAAGGACAACCCTCCAGGACTTGCCCACAACCAGGCCCCTGTCATCGCAGAGTTAATTCCAGGGGCTCAATTGCAGAGACAGCGGCAATACCCTCTCTCACAAGAGGCAAGGGCAGGCATCTAAGAACACCTGACCAGACTCAAAGAAGCAGGCATTCTCGTGGAATGCCAATCACCCTGGAACACCCCACTCTTGCCAGTCAAGAAGTTGGGAGAAGGATACCAATCAGTTCAAGACCTATGAGCTATCAACAAAATGACTGTCTCCTTGCATCAGGTGGTCCCAAACCTGTACATGCTCCTCAGCCAGATCCAAGGATCTGCCAGCTGGTTTACCTGCCTAGACTTAAAAGGATGCCTTTTTCTGCCTCCACTTGCCCCACCACCTCCCCAGAGCCAATCCTTGTTTGCCTTCAAATGGACCAAACCAGACACGAGGCGTCAGATTAAAATGACTTGGATGTGACTCCCACAGGGGTTTAAAAACTTGCTTACCCTCTTTGGGAAGGCACTGGCTGGAGACCTTGCCGGCTTTCCAAGGGAAGTCACACGCTGCACCCTTCTCTAGTATGACCTCCTCCTTGCCAGCGATACCGAGAGAACTGTACAGAGGGCACAAGGGCCCTCCTCCAACTCTTGTCAGACTTAGAATATCAGGTCTCATGGAAAAAGTCACAGATATGCCAACAGCAAGTCCAATACTTAGGCTTCCTCCTCACCCAAGGGAAAAGAGCACTAGGGCCAGAGAGAAAGAGGTCATCACCTCCCTACCCCAACGCCAAACTAAGAGGGGGCTATGATAATTCCTGAGGGCTGTGGGATTCTGCCAAATCTGGATTCCCGGATTCTCAGCAATGGCAATACCCCCCCTATAATCTCTTGGTAGGGCCGGATCAAGAACCCCTGTCTGGACAGAAGAGGCAAAGTTTGCCTTCCTAGCAATAAAGGATATCCTAGGGCAGGCATCAGCCCTTGGCCTGCCAGATATAGAACATCTTTGTGCATGAGAAGGAAAAGGTTGCCCTTGGGGTTCTCACACAGACTGTTGGCCCCTGGCAGTGGCTAGTGGCCTACCTGTCCAAAAAGCGGGACCCAGTTGCAGCAGGATGGCTGCACATCTTAGGGCATTGGCGGCAATGATTCTACTCATTAAAGAGGCAGATAAGCTTGCCCTGGGACAAGAACTGCATGTTAAAGTCCCCCATGCCATTGTACAGTGGGCACTAGAAAAGCGGGTTATGCAGTGATGACCACAGATGAGACCCTAGAAGCCAACATCCTCCCCACAGGATGGTCAGCATAATGGACTGAATTCCATGCCCTAGTCCAGGCCCTCACCATCAGTGAGGGCAAATGAATCAATATCTATACTGACTCCTGGTATGCCTTCTCTACTGTACACATACATGGGGCAATCTAAAAAGAGAGAGGCCTCCTCACCATGGTATGGAAGACCATCAAAAACGAGGAAATACTAAAGCTCCCCAAAGTCGTCTGGCTCCCAAAAGAAGTTGCAGTTCTACACTACAAAGGACACCAGAAGGGAGACGACCCTACAGCATGAGGGAATAGTCTAGCAGACAAAGCAGCCAAGATAGCAGCTAATAAAGAGGTAGACATAGCTCCCTCCCTTACTATGGCCCTGACGCCCCCAGCAGAAACCCCTCCACTCAGATACACTAAAAAAGAAAATAAATAGGCTGAGGTCGAAGGGGCTACCCAGACCAAGAAAGGATGGTGGAAACTGCCAGATGGAAGCATCTTCATCCCAGCAACAATGGGAGGGCATCCAGACAGCGAATAAAAACTGCATCAGAGGCCCTCCTCAAAAAACAATATTACATCAGTCTAATTATGTGTGACTTGTGCCAAGAATAATGGCGGATTCATGCTGTGACTCCCACCAGCAGTCCAAAGAATAGGAACTACCCTGTTTGGCCCCCTAGTGATAGTCTGTACATACTCTGTATAGGTCGAAGCCTTCCCAACCAGGATGGAATGGAGCCGGAAAGTAGCTAAAGTCCTCCTGAAAGAAAGTATTCCCCCCTTCAGCTTACCAGCCATAATCCACAGTGATAATGCGCCTGCATTCATGGCGGACATTATACAAACTTTAACCAACTCCTTTAACATCACTTGGACCAGGCTCCAAGTTCAGGGAAAGTAGAGCAGATGAATCACACCCTCAAGGGAACCTCAGCCAAGTTCTGTCAGGAAACAGACCTCCCGTGGCTGGACCTGTTGCCCCTGGCCCTCCTGAATGTCTGTTGCACACCAGGAACTCAAGGTTTCTCTCTCCCCTTTTGAGCTAATATTTGGCATGCCCCCTCCATGTCTAGGGAGCCTACCAGTGAACCTACACAAAATAGGGGATAAGGGAATAAGAGAACAACTTCAAGCTTTAGGAGCTACCCTAAATAAGTTACAACGATATACTATAGAGAAGGCCCCAATCTCTTTAGGATCCCCCCTAAAGTCCCCTTCTCATCAGAGGACTCAGTCTGGGACAAAGATTGGGGGAAAAAAAGACCCTTTCAAACCACAGCGGACTGGGCCTCATATGGGTATTCCCACCACCCTACTGCCCTGAAGGTCACAAGTATCACTCCATGGGTCCGCTACTCTAGACTCAAGAGGGCCAATCCTGAGGAGCCCCAGACCTGGAAGACTGACCCAAGTCTGACGAACCCGCTCAAAGCGACCTTCTGGAGAGTCCTAGATTCTTAGGATCTTGAGCCCTGCTCTAGCCACACCCTGGAAGCTGTCTGGTCTAAGCATGACAGAAGCTTGAGGAATCCCTGGTCCAGTAAAATAAACAGACTGTCCTTACTCCTTGCCATCGGATTGGCAGAGGTTTCCCCAGAAAGCTGGGGAAACAGCAAGAGGTTCCTGTTCACACTCACCTTCCTCTTATGCGTAGGATGTTTTCTTGGTATTGGCTGCCTCTATTCTGGGCCCCAGTTGTAAACCTTCAGCCCTAAGGCCCAGGCTAAATGAGCAATGTTGCTACCTGTCCTCCGAGGGGCAGGAATAGACATGGGGAACAGGGACTGGCATAGGAGGCATAGACTCTTCTGTGGGACTAATGAGTGGCCAACTCCCTAGTGTCCTTCCAGAGCCAAGTTAAGTTTCTTGGCAGGAGTTGCTCTCCAGAACAGACAGGCACTTGACCTCCTCACTGCCGAGAAAGGGGACACCTGCATCCTCCTCGGAGAAGAATGCTGTTACTTTGAAAACCAGCCCAGAATAGTCACAACCTAAGTCAGGGAACTAAGAGAAAGGACCAGCCCATAATAAATTAGATGATGTCCTCCAGGACAGCCTAGATCTGTTTAAAGGGGCATCAAAGTGGGGAATGATAGGGAAAAATTATAAGATAGCCAACAGTACTGATAGGGGAATTCCAGTCCCTGGTCGAAGACTCCCCTTCCAGGTTCTTCCTACCCTGCTTGCCATGAGCCAAATTCCTCCTAATGCAGAAGTAACAGACTATCAACTGTTCCCTCTGCTTAAGCTTGGGACTCAGAACTCTGGAGCATGATCTTCTTTGAACCTGTGGGTGTGAAATAAACCTCCTGCCTTCCAAGATCTCTTGAGTGCTGCTTGGTTCTTCCGCCAGGTGACCCAGACCAGGTTCCGTAACAAATAAACAAAAATTTAGATCTATGGAGTCTACAGAAAGTTGAATAGTGGTCCCAAAGGTATCAGGTCCTAACTGCTGGAATGTTACTTTATTTGGAAAAAAGGTCTTCACAGATGTTATTAAGTTTAAGTTAAGGATCTCTGGAAGAGCAGATTACCCTGTTTTATCTGGATGGGCCCTAAATGCCATCACATGGGTCCATCAAAACAGAGGGAGATTTAACACTGTGGAGAAGGCTATGTTAAGACAGAGGCAGAGATTAGAGTGCAGCTATAAGCCAAGTCACCAGAAACTGGAAGAGGTGAGAAATGGATTTTTCCCTAGAGCCTACAGAGGGAGTGTGGCCCTCATGACAATTTGATTTTAGCCCAATGAAAATGATTTCAGACTTCTGACCTTCAGAAGTACGCAACAATAAATTCTATTGTTTAATGCCACCAAGTTTGTGGAAATTTGTCACAGCAGCCACAGAAAATGGAGTCCCAGGAGAAGAATATGAGAACAGTGTTCAATGTAAAAAAACAGAGATAATGAGACTGACTTGGGATATGGATCTTGAGGAAATGATGATCAATCAATCACCACAGATAAATGAAGCAAAAGGACTTCATTTAACATTGAAAAGGACTTCACTCAAATAACACAGATTTATTTTCATATTATATTATCAATATTATATTGTTCACGGATTTTTTTTTCCCCCCACAGGTGAGCTGCCTGCTCTAATGGAAGGGTCTGTTAGGAAACTACAGAAATTTTGGAAGTACTTAAAAACTGGGGCACCTGGGTGGCTCAGCTGGTTAAGCAGCCGACGCTTGGTTTCAGCTGGGATCATGATCTCACAGTTAATGGGTTCAAGCCCCACATTGGGCTCTGCACTGACAGCATGGAGCCTGCTTGGGATTCTCTGTCTCCCTTTCTCTCTGCCCCTCCCCCATTCATGCTCGCTGTCTCTCTCAAAATAAATAAATAAATAAATTTTACAAACAAACAAACTGAATTTTGAAACAACATCAGAGCATAAGAGAAGGCAGTAGAAAAAGATCTACTGATTCAATCCAAAAATGGTGAGCAAAGAATTAGGATGCACAGATCTCCTGGTGTTTTACAAGGACTGGATCCATGAGCCTCTATTTCAGGGAGTATATTAACAGGTGGGTTAGTCTTGTGAGCAACCGGGGCTCAATTCCATGAGGCAGAAAGTTGTAAGAAGTGTTAATCATTTTCACTAACATTCCACTTTGGGGTTCTGGTCTTTCATGAACTGGCAGAAGTCTGCCTTGTTTAAAGGGAAGTCCCATATCCACAGTCTTCCTATATAGTGAATGTTTGCTTCTCAGTTGACCTATCTCAGTGTCTATTGCAGAGCTAATTGTAATGTATCATTTTTTCATGATCTAATCATGCTGAAATGGATTCTCACAGTTATGATGTCTGGGTGTGTGTATGTTTAAAACCTGATTTGCCTACTTTGTTATAAGGGCAACACATTAGATGGCTTGTATGCACATTTATTTAGGTTTTGTGTGTTTCTGATATTTTAATGAACTTATTAATTAAAACAACAATGTATGCACATTTAGATATTATGATTATAAGAAAGGCATCATTAGCTCAGATATTAAATTGTGCCCTCGCCTCTTGAACAATTCTGTACAATGATTTTTATCTGCAGGGGTGTGTGTTTGCTCATCCTCAGTCTTATTTATCTTTCATTCTTTTTGGCACAACTATTTCACAGATTATGGTTTAGAAGTGTGGCTATCTCCTATTTTCATAGGCAATGGAGTTTTCTTCTTTGTTTTTTCTTTTGCGTTCAGTATTTCTCCAGCAAAAGCATGAGGAATTTACTTTTCCATCTTCAACAACAATCTAAATGTGATCATGTGCCCAGTAGCTAATGGTTCTTGCAGTGGAGACTAATATATGTGTATCTTATTTCCATGATATCATAAAAGGGTGCTCCTAAGTCCATGGGCCTGAGAATTAAAGGGTTTTAAATATTGATTTCCTGGATGCTAATGAAGAAGATGTCATCTGATTTACGTGAGAGATAAGAGCATTACTGCCAAAGAGTCAAAAGAACCATATTCTCTGGCTTCTTATTCATAAATTGTCCTTTTTTTATTATAAACTGGAATGAAGATATTCTGGGATCATATGGGAAGTTAGCACAAGCTTCAATTTTGAAATTCCAATATAATATATATGTAGCACTGACATTTGGGAGGCATGATGTTAAGTCATGAAAACTATGTTTTATCTATTTTGGCTCATAGGGCTGGTTCCAATTTATTATCAGGTAATTCATAGCTCTTACTTCTACCTTTATGCCTTGCTTTGAAATCTCCATTTCTTTGATCATAATAAATGAATGTCTTTAAAAGCAATATATTAGAGGGTAAATCTCAGAAAGAAAAACCTCCACAATTAAGTCCCCCCACCCTCCACCATATACGCACCATTACGTTCATTTCTCACACTGGTACAATCAAACAATGTACTGTTTATATTGCCTCCTATGCCTATTCTTACTGTTTGCATGTTAAATAAGATGTTGTTTCAATAATTAGATAACCTTTTTTCGATAGTTATATAGAGGCGATGTCTATAAGATTTTCTAACTAGACACTAGACAGAGTCCCACAGAAATAAGTTCACACAGAAGAGAACAAAAAAAAATAAAAATCCTATATTTTACAAAGAAATATCCCTTTTCAATATATGAGAAATATAAAGCTGATAAGGGTAAGGACTTTTCCTTTATGTCCTCGATATACAGAACGTCAGTGAGATCACTGTAGCATTTCAGACACTCATGAAATATTTTTTGAATGAAAGAATGCATGACAAACAGAACAATACCTCATATCTACATAGTATTTTAGGTTTATAATCTGTATTTAATAAGTCATATTAATTTACATATTTGAACCACAGAACAACTTTGTTTTAGCGATTGCTAGCCCTAGGTCACAAATGAGAAAATCCCATTTAAGTGGCAGCCCTAACTAGGCATGAACATGTATATTCCAGCACTTGGTGCAAAGCTGGACCACAGGGATGTGGTTTCTTAAAGGTGCTCACTAGATGAAAGCTAGGGGGTCATAAAAAAATAATGACAAATATGTTCATCTATTGTTATGACAGTCAAACAAAAGAAGAGAAATGTATCACATTATTAAATGTAACATCAATAATTGCTATTTTAAGATCACAAATAATAGCTACTACTCCTAGGAAGTTGCGTTGTTTCTTTCTAGAGAATATAGGCTTTTGTCTGACAGAATACCTGAATAAGCAAATATAAGATCATGCATTGAAAAGAGACGGCAAAACAAAGTGGTAATTTCTCCATTATGAATTCATAAGGACAAGGAATAAAAGGGAGACATTTTCAAAGTAAAGTAAGAACAAAAAGGAGAGATTTACCAATAGGGTAAACAGGGACTGTTCTACATGACTACAGAAACCTATTAGTAAGATGTTCCTAGGGGTAGGCTTAACTAAAAGAGTTTTTTAAGTGCAGCAACACAGCCCCCTTTGCATTGTACCACATCTTTATTAAAACCTACTACACACAAAAGGTTAGTGTGCTTTCTGTTCTGTGAAGGCCTGGAAAGACTATGCTCTGTGACCTGTGGAGCAAGAGAAGAACATAGCTAAATGATGTGAAATATGAATAATAAATCAAAAGCAAGAAAAATTTTTACTATAAAAGATCTTATAATGCTTCTGAAATTCACATTCACACTTCACAAGATAAGGGAAGCACATTTTATTTCCCACAAAATGTGGAATAGAGGATTTATACCATGAAAACATACGAAAATATAAAACTGGTAAAGGTAAATATATAGTCAAATTCAGAATACTCTAATACTATACTACAATGTGATCGTGTGTTAATCATTAACCATTAAAAGGTTAAAGGCGAAACGTATTTACAAACAACTATAGCTACAACACTTTGTGAAGGGATACACAATGTAAAATAACACTTTGTTAAAGGATACACAATATAAAAGATCTAAGATAAGAGAAATAAAAGGTTAAAGTTTTTTATGTGATCAAAGGTAAATTGCCATCAACTCAAAAGAGACTGCTACATCTATAAGATGTTTGATGTGTAACCAGAAAGCAAAAACCTATAGTAGATACACAAAAGACAGAGGAGGGAATCAAAGCATACCATCAATTCACAAAGGGAAATAGTAAGAAAGGAACAAAGGAATTAAAAACTATCCAGGAAACAATTAACAAAATGATATTAGTAAATCCTTACCTATGAATAATTACTCTAAATGTAAATGAAAAAAATTCTCCAATCAAAAGATAAAGAATGATTGAATGGATCAGAGAAAAAGACCAATTATATGTCACCTAGAAGAGACTTATTCAGCTTTAAGGACACACAGAGACTCAAAGTGAAGGGATGGAAAAAGATGTTACATGCAAACGGAAACCAAAAGAAAACATAGTTGTCTGTACCCATAACAGACAAGATTGATTTCATGTTAAAAAACTGTAACAAGAAATGTAGCACATTAATATACAGTGATAAAGGAGTTGATCAATTCATCAAAAGGATGTCACAATTGTAAATATTTATGTATCAAACAATGAAGCACCTAAATGTACTAAGTAAATACTAACATATCTAAAGGAAATAAATGAACAAAGAACACTAATAGTAGAGGATTTCAATACTCTACTTTTAACAGTGGGTGGATCATCCAGACAGAAAATCAGTAAGGAAACAATGGACACAACCATTCTAACAGCAGCAGAATACACATTCTTCTCAAACACACACGGAACTTCTCAAAGACAGATGATATTAGTCATAAAACAAGTCTTAGCAAATAATGTAGGACAAATCATACCAAGTATCTGTTTGGATCAAAATGGTATGAAATTAGAAATTGATAAAAGAAGGAAAACTGGAAAAATTCACAAATATGTGGACACTAAACAACACACTCCTGAACAACCAATGCGTCAAAAAAATGGTTTTAAAGTAATAAAAAAAATATATTGAAGTAAATAAAAATGGAAACACAACATACCAAAATGTATGGACTGCAACAAAAGCAATTCTAAGAAGGAAGTTTATAATGATAAACACCTACATGAAGAAAAAAGCAAGGGATGCTCAGTTGGTAGAGCACGTGACTCTTGATCTCAAGGTGATGAGTTCAAGCCTGACATTGGGTGTGGAGCCTACATGACAAAGAAAAAAAATGGAAGTGAAAAAACCAAGATCTCAAATAATCTGACTTTTTATCCCAAGGAGCTAGAAAAACAAGAGCAAACCAAGCCCAAAGTTGTGAGAAGGAAAGAAATAACCAAGGCAAGAATAGAAATAAGTGAATAGAATAATAGAATAGAAATAGACACCAGAAAAACAATAAAAAAGATCAACAGAATTAAGAAGTGATTTTTTGGAAAAGATACAAAAAACTAACAAATCTTTAACTAGACCAGAAAAAGAAAAGAGAGATTCAAGTAAATAAAATTAAAAAATTAAAGGAAACATTACAATTGGTTAATACAGAAATACAAACATCATAAGAGAAAACTATGAAAAATTAAATGTCAACAAACTAGATACACTGGAAGAAACAGATAAATTCCTAGAAAGATAAAAGCTACTAAGCCTGATTCATGAAGAAATAGAAAATCTGAACACACCAATAATGAGTAAAATACTGAACCAGTAATCAAAACCTCCCAACAAAGTAAAGCCCAGGAGCAGATGATTTGCCTGGTGAATTCTACCAAACACTGTATTAAAGATACTACCCAGTATGGTAAGGGCAAGAAAAAGAAATAAAATACATCTAGATTGTAAAGAAAAAATTAAAACTGCCTTTATTCATTTATAACACTGTCTATTTAGGGAACTATATTAAAAGAGATATGCATGACACTGTAGCTCTAAAATATTACTTAGGGAAATAAAAGAAAACTAAATAAATAAAAATTTGCTGTGTTCGTAAATCAGATGATTCAATATTCTGTCAATTCCCCCAAAACTGATAGATCCAAGCCAACTGTGATAAAAAAAAAATTCATAAATTTTTTGTAGAACTAAATAAGCTGATTTTATAATTTAAGTGGAAATACAAAGAAAATACAACATCAAAGACGACTTCATAGGAGAGTCTTTAAAACTTCCATAAAGATGGCATTATCTGATTTCAATATTTATTATAACACTGCAGTTATAAAGACAGTGTTGCTCTGTCATAAATAAAGAGATTAAATAAACAGAAAAGAGACACTAGAAATTAATATACACATGTTTGAACAACTGATTTCCGACAAAGGTGAAAAGACAATTTAGTGAAGACAGTACAGTCTTTTCAACAAATAGTGCTGGAACATTTAGATATCCATATGCACTGACATGAACATCAACCTGTACCTTGCAACTTACAAGAATTGACTCAAAATGTAAAATTCACCTAAATGTAAAACCTCTATAAATTTCTAGAAGACAATATTAAGAAAAATATTTGTGACTTTGGATCAAAGATTTCTTACAGATAAAACTAAATGCAAGGTCCTTAAAAGAAATACTTAATTGGCTTTCATAAAATTTAAAAATTTGCTCTACAAAACATCCTTTTAGAAGAACAAGCACATGCATTCATGCTCATGCACCCCAACCACACGCACAAACTGGGAGAATATTTACAAATCATATATCCGATTAAGTAGTTGTATCTAGAATGCATAAACAATTCTCAAAATTCATTATTAAGAAGTTACAAATCACATATCTGATGAAGTACTTGTACCTAGAATACATAAAGAACCCTCAAAATTCATTATTAATACAACAAGCAATACAATGAAAAGAATGGGCAAAAGACTATATAGACATTTGGCCAAAGAAGATAAATATTTGATAAATAAGCACTTAAAAAGATGTTCAACATCATTATTACAAGGAAAATACAATTAAAGCTGCAACGGATACCATTACTATTTGCAAGGCTAAAATTAAAAAGACAGCTCATACAGGTGTTAGCTTAGCAAGAATGTGTTGGAACTGGAACTCCTATTCACTGCTGATGGGAATGTGAAGAGGTAAATGCACTGTGAAAAATAGTTTGGTGGTTTCTAAAAAATCGAACATACACCTACTGTATGATTTAGCCATTCTATACCTAAGTATTCACCCAAAGAAAAACGAAAGTATGTCTGTACAAAGACTTGTACTTGAGGAAGCTACTCATGCATGCAACAAGAGGGATAAATCTCCAAAACATTATGTTGAGAGAAGGAAACCAGACACAAAATAGCACACACTGTTAATACTGTAGGATTCTTAATTTTTTTAATTTTTAAAAAACGTTTATTTTTGAGAGAGAAAGAGACAGAGTGTGACCAGGGGAGGAGGGGCAGAGAGAGAGGGAGAGACAGAATCCAAAGCAGGCTCCAGGCTCTGAGCTGTCAGCACAGAGCCCGACACAGGGCTTGAACTCATGATCAGAGAGATCATGACCTAAGCTGAAGTCAGATGCTTAACCGACTGAGCCACCCAGGCACCCTAATACTGTAGGATTGTATTTGTATGAAGTTCAAAAACAGGCAAAACTCATCAATGATGATATAAACCAAAGCAATTGGTTCTATGGGGTTGTGCACTGTCAGGACAAGGGGACAAGGGAACTTTTGATGTGATGGAAATGTTCTGTATCTTTACTGGGATGGTAATTATATTACCATATAGTTGTTAAACTTAACAAATCAAACATTTAAAAACTTGCGTACCTTTGTTTCAGATTCTGTGTCTCCCTCTCTCTCTTCTCCTCCTCTGCTCATGCTCTCTTTCTCAAAAATAAACAAACATTTTAAAAAATTTAAAAAATACAAATAATAATAATTTGTGTATTTCATGATATATATGTATACATTTTAACTCGATTTTCAAAATATAATGTGCATTAAAAAAAATCTAACCTTTCATCATGACTTGCAAGGTCCTTACCTGATGCTGTCCTGGACCATCCCTCTGACCATCTCCTACCACTCTCTTTCTTGGCCAAATTACACTGCTTGAGCTGGTATGTTTCTTTTGGAATTTGAAATTAACTACAAGATACTAAAAATTAGAATTCTGTTTAGAAGATAGTTTTAGGACCTTCAACGTCTAACACAAGTCCTTCCTGTCTGGTTCTCTGGAGGAAAGCACTGAGTCAAAGTCAAGAGAAGCCGATGGCCTCCGTGACTGTCATGTTTGTCATTTTTCTGGGGAACCTAAGAATGGAGCTTCTAGGCCACCTATAGAACTTCCCTAACATCTAACAATACAATACGGATCTGGCTTATTGCCAAACTGAAGGAAAAGAAATTTCCGGCACTATCATTCAGGGTGCTGGAGATATGTTTTCCTCCTCAAAGATTAATCAGAACCTTTTGGAAACCACTTGGAATAATTTTGCAGTCAACAGAGGATTTTGGAAAGGCCTGCCTCTTTGCGATGCATTAGAAAAATTGGCCTATCCTTTTTATTCAGTAAGGAAGAACTATACCAAATGTCTATTCTATAATCAACATTTACTGCTTCGTAAAGAAAAATCAAAGATGTTTAAATGATCTTTTCTAGGACATAAAGACCACTGCTAAGATGAAAAACTTTTAGGGCCTAATAAACTACCTAACAGAACATTTTAGTCTTTATGACTTCATAAATGTAATAAATTTCTTGGTTTAGAGATTACAATACATTCTCTAATTTTAAATATTACAATAAATTCTCGTAATTGGGTACCATCGAGTAACGATAAGTTCTAGTGAGGCAACGATTCTTGATAATAGTAATAATAATAATATAGATGGCACTAATAACTTAAATTTATGGAGTGTTTAATATGTTCTGGGCACTCTATTAAGTACTTCACATACATGTACTCATTTAACCATCACCACACTCAATGAGGTGGTGGCTGTCATTATCTACCTCTTTACTAAATAATTAAAAAGGACTAAATTTTACAAATTTATATAATGAATAAAAAAAGTAGGACTTGAGTTAGAGGTCTTCCTAACTCTAAAGCTTTTATTCTTAATCTTCATGTAAATTTGTTCCTCATTCATTCTCCCGTTTATTCACTTTCTCAGCAAACTGTCTTGAATGCTTAGTATATGCTGGAGGTACAGTGCTTGAGGGTGGATACAAAGACAAAATCTTATTAAGAAACTCACAATAAGGAAGAAGTCAAATGTAATACAATAAATAAGTCATGGGGATGAAAAGTACATCATAGGGAATACAGTCAATAATATTGTAGTAAACTTGTATGGTGACAAATAGTAGCTACACTCATCTTGGCGAGCATTCTATAATGTATGGGATTGTCTAATCACTATGTTGTACATCTAGAAACTATATGATACTCTGTCATCTACACTTCAATAAAAATCTAAAATAAAATAAAAATAATTACAGAAACCCTTTCTTATTATGAATAAGATTATAATTAATTTCCACCTAATTAAATGTTGTTTGGTAAAGAAAATGTTTAAGGGAAAAAGTGTTAATTCACACAAAAGTTATGATACAACGTGAGTGTACATGTTAATAATGTAATGAGATGAAAATTAAGGGTAAAAAAATTATTCTCAATGTATCTTACTCAAGTGTCAGGTCAGATCATGAGATACCACTGCTCAGTAAGTATACTGTTTATTTCAGGGGCTGGTTCTCCAGCTGAGTTCCAAAAGAGACACTGGCTTTGAGTTAAGATACCACATCATCTTATACACTAGAATTTTTATACACTAGAATCACACCCAGTTAGGTTGGATTCTCACATTACATGGTTTTAAGGAACTGATATGCATGAGAGATCACCATTTTTTTTTTATCTCTAATGCCTTATTCAGTGTCAGTGGATTAAAGGACAAGTAATTTAAGGAATTTCTATACCGAAAAATATCTTTATTACTGTATATCCCATCTTCCTACCTACCTCAGTCTAAACAAATACCATTCTGAATTCCATATTTATCATTAATTTTACACTCTTATATTATCTATCCATGCTCCAGTACTATACTACCTACAAAATTATGGTTCAAAATATGTAATTTGGCAAACCCCCATCCTGGACTTACTCAAAAGAGCTCTGGCTATTTTTTGGCTCTTTATTCTTTCGTATACATTTAATAATAATCTGAACAAGTTCCATTAAAAATGATTCAACAGAGGAGGAGGGGAAGATGGCGGCGTAGGAGGACGCTGGGCTCACCGCGCGTCCTGCTGATCACTTAGATTCCACCTACACCTGCCTAAATAACCCAGAAAACCGCCAGAGGATTAGCAGAACGGAGTCACCGGACCCAAGTGCAGATGAGAGGCCCACGGAAGAGGGTAGGAAGGGCGGAGAGGCGGTGCGCGCTCCACGGACTGGCGGGAGGGAGCCGGGGCGGAGGGGCGGCTCGCCGGCCAAGCAGAGCCCCCGAGTCCGGCTTGCAAAAGCGGAGGGGCCTGACGGACTGTGTTCCGACAGCAAGCGCGACTTAGCATCTGGGAGGTCATAAGTTAACAGCTCTGCTCTGAAAGCGGGAAGGCTGGAGGACAAAGGGAGGGTGAGCTGCGGAGCCCCCAGACGACAGAGCTCAGTTTGGCGGGGAACAAAGGCGCTCGCCAGCGCCATCTCCCCCGCCCATCCCCCAGCCAAAATCCCAAAGGGAACCGGTTCCGGCCAGGGAAATTGCTCGCTCCGCAAACACCCAACTCTGTGCTTCTGCGGAGCCAAACCTCCGGCAGCGGATCTGACTCCCTCCGGCTGCCACAGGGCCCCTCCTGAAGTGGATCACCTAAGTAGAAGCGAGCTAAACCTGCCCCCCCCCCCCGCCGCCGTGCACCTTGCCTTCCCACCCCAGCTAATACGCCAGATCCCCAGCATCACAAGCCTGGCAGTGTGCAAGTAGCCCAGAGGGGCCACACCACCCCACAGTGAATCCCGCCCCTAGGAGAGGGGAAGAGAAGGCACACACCAGTCTGACTGTGGCCCCAGCGGTGGGCTGGGGGCAGACATCAGGACTGACTGCGGCCCCGCCCACCAACTCCAGTTATACACCACAGCACAGGGGAAGTGCCCTGCAGGTCCTCACCACACCAGGGACTATCCAAAATGACCAAGCGGAAGAATTCCCCTCAGAAGGATCTCCAGGAAATAACAACAGCTAATGAGCTGATCAAAAAGGATTTAAATAATATAACAGAAAGTGAATTTAGAATAATAGTCATAAAATTAATCGCTGGGCTGGAAAACAGCATACAGGACAGCAGAGAATCTCTTGCTACAGAGATCAAGGGACTAAGGAACAGTCACGAGGAGCTGAAAAACGCTTTAAAGGAAATGCAAAACAAAATGGAAACCACCACAGCTCGGATGGAAGAGGCAGAGGAGAGAATAGGTGAACTAGAAGATAAAGTTATGGAAAAAGAGGAAGCTGAGAAAAAGAGAGATAAAAAAATCCAGGAGTATGAGGGGAAAATTAGAGAACTAAGTGATACACTAAAAAGAAATAATATACGCATAATTGGTATCCCAGAGGAGGAAGAGAGAGGGAAAGGTGCTGAAGGGGTACTTGAAGAAATTATAGCTGAGAACTTCCCTGAACTGGGGAAGGAAAAAGGCATTGAAATCCAAGAGGCACAGAGAACTCCCTTCAGACGTAACTTGAATCGATCTTCTGCATGACATATCATAGTGAAACTGGCAAAATACAAGGATAAAGAGAAAATTCTGAAAGCAGCAAGGGGTAAACGTGCCCTCACATATAAAGGGAGACCTATAAGACTCGTGACTGATCTCTCTTTTGAAACTTGGCAGGCCAGAAAGAATTGGCACGAGATTTTCAGGGTGCTAGACAGCAAAAATATGCAGCCGAGAATCCTTTATCCAGCAAGTCTGTCATTTAGAATAGAAGGAGAGATAAAGGTCTTCCCAAACAAACAAAAACTGAAGGAATTTGTCACCACTAAACCAGCCCTACAAGAGATCCTAAGGGGGACCCTGTGAGACAAAGTACCAGAGACATCACTACAAGCATAAAACATACAGACATCACAATGACTCTAAACCCGTATCTTTCTATAATAACACTGAATGTAAATGGATTAAATACGCCAACCAAAAGACATAGGGTATCAGAATGGATAAAAAAACAAGACCCATCTATTTGCTGTCTACAAGAGACTCATTTTAGACCTGAGTACACCTTCAGATTGAGAGTGAGGGGATGGAGAACTATTTATCATGCCACTGGAAGTCAAAAGAAAGCTGGAGTAGTCATACTTAGACAAACTAGACTTTAAATTAAAGGCTGTAACAAGAGATGAAGAAGGGCATTATATAATAATAACAGGCTCTATCCATCAGGAAGAGCTAACAATTATAAATGTCTACACGCCGAATACAGGAGCCCCGAAATATATAAAACAATTACTCATAAACAGAAGCAACCTTATTGATAAGAATGTGGTAATTGCAGGGGACTTTAACACCCCACTTACAGAAATGGATAGATCATCTAGACACACGGTCAATAAAGAAACAAGGGCCCTGAATGATACATTGGATCAGATGGACTTGACAGATATATTTAGAACTCTGCATCCCAAAGCAACAGAATATACTTTCTTCTCGAGTGCACATGGAACATTCTCCAAGATAGATCATATACTGGGACACAAAACAGCCCTTCATAAGTTTACAAGAATTGAAATTATACCATGCATACTTTCAGACCACAATGCTATGAAGCTTGAAATCAACCACAGGAAAAAGTCTGGAAAACCTCCAAAAGCATGGAGGTTAAAGAACACCCTACTAACGAATGAGTGGGTCAACCAGGCAATTAGAGAAGAAATCAAAAAATATATGGAAACAAACGAAAATGAAAATACAACAATCCAAACGCTTTGGGACGCAGCGAAGGCAGTCCTGAGAGGAAAATACATTGCAATCCAGGCCTATCTCAAGAAACAAGAAAGATCTCAAATACAAAATCTAACAGCACACCTAAAGGAAATAGAAGCAGAACAGCAAAGGCAGCCTAAACCCAGCAGAAGAAGAGAAATAATAAAGATCAGAGCAGAAATAAACAATATAGAATCTAAAAAAACTGTAGAGCAGATCAACGAAACCAAGAGTTGGTTTTTTGAAAAAATAAACAAAATTGACAAACCTCTAGCCAGGCTTCTCAAAAAGAAAAGGGAGATGACCCAAATAGATAAAATCATGAATGAAAATGGAATTATTACAACCAATCCCTCAGAGATACAAACAATTATCAGGGAATACTATGAAAAATTATATGCCAACAAATTGGACAACCTGGAAGAAATGGACAAATTCCTGAACACCCACACTCTTCCAAAACTCAATCAGGAGGAAATAGAAAGCTTGAACAGACCCATAACCAGCGAAGAAATTGAATCGGTTATCAAAAATCTCCCAACAAATAAGAGTCCAGGACCAGATGGCTTCCCAGGGGAGTTCTACCAGACATTTAAAGCAGAGATAATACCTATCCTTCTCAAGCTATTCCAAGAAATAGAAAGGGAAGGAAAACTTCCAGACTCATTCTATGAAGCCAGTATTACTTTGATTCCTAAACCAGACAGAGACCCAGTAAAAAAAGAGAACTACAGGCCAATATCCCTGATGAATATGGATGCAAAAATTCTCAATAAGATACTAGCAAATCGAATTCAACAGCATATAAAAAGAATTATTCACCATGATCAAGTGGGATTCATTCCTGGGATGCAGGGCTGGATCAACATTCGCAAATCAATCAACGTGATACATCACATTAACAAAAAAAAAGAGAAGAACCATATGATCCTGTCAATCGATGCAGAAAAGGCCTTTGACAAAATCCAGCACCCTTTCTTAATAAAAACCCTTGAGAAAGTCGGGATAGAAGGAACATACTTAAAGATCATCAAAGCCATTTATGAAAAGCCCACAGCTAACATCATCCTCAACGGGGAAAAACTGAGAGCTTTTTCCCTGAGATCAGGAACACGACAGGGATGCCCACTCTCACCGTTGTTGTTTAACATAGTGCTGGAAGTTCTAGCATCAGCAATCAGACAACAAAAGGAAATCAAAGGCATCAAAATTGGCAAAGATGAAGTCAAGCTTTCGCTTTTTGCAGACGACATGATATTATACATGGAAAATCCGATAGACTCCACCAAAAGTCTGCTAGAACTGATACATGAATTCAGCAAAGTTGCAGGATACAAAATCAATGTACAGAAATCAGTTGCATTCTTATACACTAACAATGAAGCAACAGAAAGACAAATAAAGAAAATGATCCCATTCACAATTGCACCAAGAAGCATAAAATACCTAGGAATAAATCTAACCAAAGATGTAAAGGATCTGTATGCTGAAAACTATAGAAAGCTTATGAAGGTAATTGAAGAAGACTTAAAGAAATGGAAAGACATTCCCTGCTCATGGATTGGAAAAATAAATATTGTCAAAATGTCAATACTACCCAAAGCTATCTACACATTCAATGCAATCCCAATCAAAATTGCACCAGCATTCTTCTCAAAACTAGAACAAGCAATCCTAAAATTCATATGGAACCACAAAAGGCCCCGAATAGCCAAAGGAATTTTGAAGAAGAAGACCAAAGCAGGAGGCATCACAATCCCAGACTTTAGCCTCTACTACAAAGCTGTAATCATCAAGACAGCATGGTATTGGCACAAAAACAGACACACAGACCAATGGAATAGACTAGAAACCCCAGAACTAGACCCACAAACGTATGGCCAACTCATCTTTGACAAAGCAGGAAAGAACATCCAATGGAAAAAAGACAGCCTCTTTAACAAATGGTGCTGGGAGAACTGGACAGCAACCTGCAGAAGGTTGAAACTAGACCACTTTCTCACACCATTTACAAAAATAAACTCAAAATGGATAAAGGACCTAAATGTGAGACAGGAAACCATCAGAACCTTAGAGGAGAAAGCAGGAAAAGACCTCTCTGACCTCAGCCGTAGCAATCTCTTACTCGACACATCCCCAAAGGCAAGGGAATTAAAAGCAAAAGTGAATTACTGGGACCTTATGAAGATAAAAAGCTTCTGCACAGCAAAGGAAACAACCAACAAAACTAAAAGGCAACCAACGGAATGGGAAAAGATATTTGCAAATGACATATCGGACAAAGGGCTAGTATCTAAAATCTATAAAGAGCTCACCAAACTCCACACCCGAAAAACAAATAACCCTGTGAAGAAATGGGCAGAAAACATGAATAGACACTTCTCTAAAGAAGACATCCAGATGGCCAACAGGCACATGAAAAGATGTTCAGCGTCGCTCCTTATCAGGGAAATACAAATCAAAACCACACTCAGGTATCACCTCACGCCAGTCAGAGTGGCCAAAATGAACCAATCAGGAGACTATAGATGCTGGAGAGGATGTGGAGAAATGGGAACCCTCTTGCACTGTTGGTGGGAATGCAAATTGGTGCAGCCGCTCTGGAAAGCAGTGTGGAGGTTCCTCAGAAAATTAAAAATAGACCTACCCTATGACCCAGCAATAGCACTGCTAGGAATTTATCCAAGGGATACAGGAGTACTGATGCCTAGGGGCACTTGTACCCCAATGTTCACAGCAGCACTCTCAACAATAGCCAAATTATGGAAAGAGCCTAAATGTCCATCAACTGATGAATGGATAAAGAAATTGTGGTATATATACACAATGGAGTACTATGTGGCAATGAGAAAAAATGAAATATGGTCTTTTGTAGCAACGTGGATGGAACTGGAGAGTGTAATGCTAAGTGAAATAAGCCATACAGAGAAAGACAGATACCACATGGTTTCACTCTTATGTGGATCCTGAGAAACTTAACAGGAACCCATGGGGGAGGGGAAGAAAAAAAAAAAAAGAGGTTAGAGTGGGAGAGAGCCAAAGCATAAGAGACTCTTAAAAACTGAGAACAAACTGAGGGTTGATGGGGGGTGGGAGGGAGGGGAGGGTGGGTGATGGATATTGAGGAGGGCACCTTTTGGGATGAGCACTGGGGGTTGTATGGAAACCAATTTGTCAATAAATTTCATATATATATAAAAAAAAATGATTCAACAGAAATTTCTATTGGAATTACATTAAACCTGTAGGTTATAATATTAAGTTTTCCTAACTACATATATAGTATATTTCTACAGTTTTTTTTATTATTTTAGTAGTTTTTAAAGTTTTATAATTTAGCTATAGAGGCTTTATTTATCTTATAATAGGCTTATTCTTACATTCTTCTATGGTATTTCCACTACTGTAAACAGTGTCTTTTTATTTTTGTTTTCTAGGTGTTTGTTTTTGATGTATATAAATATTAACTCCATTCTGTAATTTTGCTAGAGTTAAGGATTCTTTTGCATTTTCTATGTGAATGATAAACGTTATCTCCAAATAATTTTTTTGCTCTCTTATCCTATACTTCTAATAGGTTTTTTCATTTCTTCTTATACTGCCTAGGGCCTCCAATAAAACGTAGAATAGTTGTAGTAATAGTGAACAAACATACTTGACTTGTCTTACAGGATACTGCTCCTATTGTTACCCTATTTAAGAAAATGTTTGCTCTAGATTTTCATGAATTTTTTTTTCGTTAGGCTTTAGAAATCCCCACGTATCTAACATACTAAGTGTTTTAATTTTTTTGTTTTGTATTGTAATAGCGTATTAAATCACATATTGAAAGCAAATGCCTTTACTGCATCTATCATGCTCTGAGGCTTTGGTAATGTTACTGATTAAAACCCATTTGGCTCCCTGAGACTAGTTCTCAGGGTTTTTGACTCTGCCTTCTGTAAATTTGGTTCCAGCCTTTGAGTTACTTGTCTTCTAGGAGAAATGGTCCATATTTGCATGCGAGTAGTTCTCTCAATTTTCTCCCCATGGAAGGATGGGGGCCAAGAGACCTCTTTTCATTTGAACAGTCTCTCTCCTTTTCAGCCCAAGATAGCACAAATCCTTTAAAAATTTGTGGGCTTACTGCATAGTAGATATAATCCACTACATTAGACACAAGCCACTCCTATACATATCTTTGATCCAGGCTCATTTCTACTGAAAAGTCAAGGAGCTATGAGACAATGCCCTTTTACTTCTTTGAAGCTCTTTTGTCTAGCTGAGAAGCTATAGAGGCCACCACAAATTTCTCAAAGACAGTCTCAGAGTTGCAACCATGACTTAATCTGATCTCAACTAGATTTTTAAATAAAATCACTTTAAAACTCTTGCTTGAAGGACTTAAGCCAATTTTAGTGGTTAAATAAAGAAAACGGGGGGGAAAGCTGATTCTCATGAAAAAAATATAAATATTTGAATAGGAGGTAAATGAAAAAAAGGAAAATTATTGTTTTTTAAAGGGCAGTAAAGATGACACATCACTCACGGGTTGGTTAATTTTGCCTCTTAATTTTCAAATGTAAGAACATTTGGGTGGGAAGAAAACCTGATTTTTTTTTTTACCTCATGAATTATAAATTGTTTCTAAGGGGCCGAGTCACTGTCTGTATTCTTCCTTTCTTCTATCAGCTTCTGAAAGGATCAGTTACAGAGCCTCTACATTAAGATCAGCTCTTTATGTAAAGAGTCTGTACTATACCAATTATTTTCTCCTGACAAAATGCCTCTGGACCAACTAAAGAAGGGAACAGGATCTCATGTAAAACTGTGATCATTAACTGCTGAAATGGATTAATTAAAGTGGGTTTTTTTACTTGCACTATTTAATTCTCATAATAATCACTGATACATTTTAAAAACTCAATTGATGGCTTTTAAAACCAAAAGAAAAATCAATATTCATTTAAATTCATGGAAAGAAAGACTGTTTCTGGAAAAATTAAATGTTTAAGAAAGAGACTCACAAATCTATTTAAATGGAAAGATCAGCTATAGAAACTTAAAGTAAATCAAATGCTAACCGGCCATGGCTATTTCATTATCTCCAAGTGAAAGGCCATCTCTGGAAATTGTGTGCTTATGATTAATATAATTTACATGGCCTTTTACTAACCTGCCAAATGTCTGCAGAAAAATGAACAACTACCCAAATCTTCCTTTCACAGGTAATAAGAGACAAAGGTTATAAAAGTTTTGTCAGAAGGAATTCATTTATTTAACATATTTGTAGGGCACCTACCAGGTGCCAGGCTAGGCCCTGAAAATAACTAAACTCTGTGTCAATGGAAGGCTTTTGTATTGGAGAAGAAAGACAGTGAAGATGACTGCAATTCAAAGAGTATACTTTCATTGTAACTTAGAATAAAGAAACTAATTTCAGAAGTGTACCAATTTTATGCAATTCATAATGTAAAACTTTCTTTTTTTAAATAGTTTAAACCAAATGAGGTATTAAAAATTGTTCTAAATGTAGATTAATGGTGAATTTTATACCTACGAAGAATAACTTTTTTACTATTTATTAGGAATTCAAATTTGTTATATTTAATGCTCTATCATTGCTCATGTCATAAGAGGTTTATAGATGTATTTATTTATAATGAAGCCCAAAGACACTACTTAAACTAAGAGACAGTTAGTTGATGTGGATGGTAGTTTTAGTATGGCATTAATTAACATTTTTGTCTTGGAATTCCTCTATGCCAGATGTCAACAAACTTGCTATAAGGGGTCAAGTACTAAAAATTTTAGGTGAGGGCCATTCTCTGTAGCAACTACTCAATTCTGTAGTTGTAATCAGAAAGTGGTCATAGACAATGCATCAACAAGTGAGTATAGGAGCGCCTGGATGGCTCAGTCGGTTAAGCGTTGGACTTCAGCTCAGGTCTGATCTCACTGTTTGTGAGTTTGAGACCCGCATTGGGCTCTGTGCTAATAGCTCAGAACCTGGAGCCTGCTTCAGGTTCTGTGTCTCCCTCTCTCTGTGACCCTCTCCTGCTCACACTCTGTCTCTCTCTCTCTCTCAAAAATAAATAAACGTTAAAAAAAATTGTAACTGTGATCTCATAAAACTTTATTTCAAAAACATAAGGTGGGCTGGCCTTGGCCTGTAGGACATAATTTGCCAATCTGTGATATATATGAGAGATATATTTTCTTTATTATCAATTACAAAATCTCTCCTTTTTTGCATTTATTTTATGTATTAACTCCTTATTCTATTTAGTCCTTTTTTATTCTTTTTCAAAAAGTAATTGTAAACCTCAAATACAATTGATATTTTCATAAAGCATTTTTCATCATACCTTAATAATTATATACTTTAACTCTTAATTTCTTGTGAATTAATGACAGCTTTTATTACTACATGATACCATACCCGCACAAGTTTATACATTTTGCTTCTAGTAGCTTCCATTGAAAACCTTAACTTTTATTCAAGACAGTATCATGTAACTTTGGAATATCAGACCAGGAAAAGATAGGTAAAAGGATTTTTCCCAGGCTTAGCCAACAATAGAAACTCCTGAAATTATCCTAACGCGCAGGATGTGGCTCTTAATTCTATACCATAATAATCTGGAAGCTGACCTTATTTATTAACGTGCATCACTTTCAGTTACATTCATAGTTCTTTTCATTTCTTGGTAAGATCTCTATATCACTGAAGTAATTTCGGCAAACATCATTTCACTTCTCTTGATAAACATAAAAGGTAAGTGCTTTTTTAGTATTATTCTCTGTAGTTGACCATATAATTTGAATCCTTCATAATTAAAGTGATATAAGAATACAGCATGGATCAGAACAACATTTAGACTCTTTTATATAAAGGGAATATTAGATGCATTTCTTGATACTTTACATAGTAAAACCTAGAACTTGATTGCCATAACTTATATTCCCCTTCATAATCATATCATTTTCCTTAATAATTATAGCATTTTCTTTTGACAAAATGTTTTCAAGTCATTTTGGGGTTTAAAAAAAACAGAGTGCCACACAAAAAAATTCCTAAGTCCTAAGGCATCGTATATTTGTTTTTTCACATTGTTTGGTGTGACTAGTAAATCAAGACTATATATGGTCAACAATGTCACATTTTTGTAGTAGAACAGTTCTGATAAAAAAAAATATTTCAGTATTCATATCAAGGAATCCTTCCTAATTTTTACATAAAAATTTTTTTAAATTAAAACAACTATCCCAAAAGAGGTATTTTTTAAAAGCTCTCAAATTTATGCTTTTTCCTATATGTCTTCTGATGTTTAATTGATTTTCTAAATTGTATTTTCCTCCCAGGAAACAACATCTACAAAGATCTTATTTTTAATGTTTATTTATTCTTAAGAGAGAGAGAGAGAGAGAGCATGAGAAGCGGAGGGGCAGAGAGAGAAGGAGACACAGAATCTGAAGCAGGCTCCGGCTCTGAGCTGTGAGCACAGAGCCTTACACGGGGCTCGAACCCACAAACTGCGAGATCATGACCTGAGCCAAAGTCAGACACTCAATTGAGCCACCCAGGCACCCCTTAAAGATCTTATTTTTAAATCAAAGCTAAGTTTGTATGAATGTGTGTAGAAATATTCTTTTCTCTTAATTCCTAAGTGGTTGTTTTTGTTTATTATAAAGATTTTAGCAATCAATAATATAAAGATTGGCTTATCCATTCATATTTGATTTAAATAAGATGAAGAATCAAGTATAATTTTAGAGTTAAGATGGAGGAGTAGAAGGACCCTATGCTTGCCTCATCCCTCAAACACAGCTAGATAAATATGAAATCATCCTGAACACCCAAGAAATTGATGTGAGGACTGAAAGAACAAACTGCACATCTAGAGGGTGAAAAATGGCCACATCGTGGAAGGTAGGAGTTTTGGAGACATTTGGGAGAGATAAGAATTGTGGGTGCTGCAGAGGGGAGGGAGCCCTGATATGGAGAGAGGAGAGGGAAAGAAAGAGGGAGAGAAGGCTGGGAAAAGGAAAACGGATGATTTTCACAAGTTTTTATAAGCAGCAGAGCTCAAAATCTGAAGTTTTAGAAGTCCGTGCCTTTGCCTGGCAGGCCCAGTAGTACTCCTATGGGGAAGGAAGGCAGAGGCGTGGGAGTGGACAGCATGGTCTGAGGATCTCTGGGTCTTCTTGGAGTGCATTTGGGAGAAGTGGCACTGCCTCCCTTTAACTATCAGAGCAGCAGAGGCAATTGTTGAAGGCAGCTAACTTGGAAGTCAGCTTTTGGCTGTGCTTTACCATCAACCCCAAGCCCCCTGCACAGTCATGCAACTGCTTTTCTATGACAAACTGGCACTAGCCACAGCATGTTGAGATCCTCCTCCAGAGGATGAGCAGGGGTCAATGCCATGCCCTTAAAATTTAGAGTTCTTGAAACCCAGCCATGCAGCTGAAATAAAACACAGGAGTACTACGGCTCCAGGCAAGCGGATGGCTTGGACATACAGCATAAAAGCAGGGTTCTGATGGAAGCCTGAGACACAAGAAGGGAGACTGTTCACTTGTCTGTGAAGGCTTCCTGAACAGAGGCAGGTGTGAACCCCCCTCTCCAGGGAGGAGACAACAGGATGATGGAATCCCCCCCCCCTCCACATTAGCATGGACAGACTTCAGTGAGCATCACAGTGCCCCCCATGGAGGCTGGAGCCACTTACACCAAGTCCTGCCCTACCGTTCCCTGCAGGTGCATCTTTAGTAGGGCAAGTCATCCTGAGAATCTGAGCAGTACACCCCTCCCCAAGAAGATGAGCACAAACTCCCAACATGCACCAACTCTACTAATTATATAGAGTGCTGCAAAGCTTCATCACTGGTAGAAATATGATCAGGTTTATTTTATTTTTTTTTTAATTTTTTTCTTTAACGTTTATTTATTTTTGAGACAGAGACAGAGCATGAACGGGGGAGGGTCAGAGAGAGATGGAGACACAGAATCTGAAACAGGCTCCAGGCTCCGAGCTGTCAGCACAGAGCCCGACGTGGGGCTCGAACTCACGGACCGCAAGATCATGACCTGAGCCGAAGTCAGACGCCCAACCGACTGAGCCACCCAGGCGCCCCGTGGTTTATTTTAAAAAGTAGACCAAAGCATACCTACTTAAAACACCACACATGGGACAAAGTCCACACACTCCCCATGGCAAGCAAGAAGAAACTCTACAGAGGACTGACCTGAGGGAAAGAGCAGTCAAAACAACACAACAGCAGAGTGCACACTCTGATACAATTCCTGAAGTGTCAGGGGCTGGACAGTGGAGGACCTCTTCTCAATACAGCCATTACTCTGAGGAGCAAGATTTATTTATTTTTTTAGTTTATTTATTTAGAGAGACAAAGAGAGACTGCACACGAGCCGACTGCACACGAGGCAGAGAGAAAAGGAGAAAGAGAATCCCAAGGAGGCTCTGTGCTGTCAGCACAGAGCCCAACTCAGGGCTTGATCTCATGAACTGAGAGATCATGACCCAAGCCAAAACCAAAAATCAGTCACTTAACCAACAGAGCCACCCAGGCACCCCAGGAGTAAGAAATTTAATATGTTTTTCCAACACAAAAACACATAGTGACCTAGACAAATTGACAAGATGGTGAAATTCATGCCAAAAGAAAGAACAAGAAGAGATCATGACCACGGATTTAATTTATACAGATAAAAGTAATATGCCTGAACCAGAATTTAAAACAACAATCATAAGGATACTAGCTGGGATCAAGAAAAGCAAAGACACACTAGAAAATTTCTTATGGAAGAGATAAAAGAACTAAAAACCAGTCAGGCTGAAATTAAAAATGTAACAATCAAGATGCAAAACTGACTGGATGTAATGACAACAAGAACAGAGAAAAGGAACAAACCAGTGATGTAGAAAATAAAATTATGGGAGCACCTGGGTGGCTCAGTCAGCTAAGTGTCTGACTCTTGGTTTCAGCTCAGGTCATGATCTCAAGGTTCCTGAGTTCAAGCCCTGTGTTGCGCTTCACAGGTGGCAGTGCAGGGCCTATTTGTGATTCTCTCTTTTTTCTGCTCCCCCCACCCCACCACTCATACTGTCTCTGTCTCTCTCAAAATAAATAAATAAACTTAAAAAAAGATAAAATTAGAGAAAATAATTAAGCAGGAAAGAAAAGGGAAGGAAATTGGACCATGAATGTAGACTTAGGGAACATAGCAACTCCATAAAACATAATAATATTCCTATCATAGGAGTCCCAGAAAAAGAAGAGGGAAAAAGTGGCAGAAGGTTTATTCGAGCAAATTACAGTTGAAAACTTCCATGATCTGGGAAGGAAATAGACATTGAAATACAGGAGGCACAAAGAACTCCCATCAAATTCAACAAAAACTGATCAACATCAAAAAAATTATAGTAAAAATTTTAAACTATAGATATAAGGAAAGAATCCTGAAGGCAGCAAGGGAAAACAAACTACAAGGTAAACTACAGTTTCACAGCAGATCTCTCCACAGAAATCTGGCAGGCCAAAAGAGAGTGGCATGATATATTCAGTGTGCCGAAGAGAAAAAATATGCAGCCAAGAATACTTCATCCATCAAGGCTGTCATTCAGAATAGAAGGAGAGATAAAGAGTTTCCCCAACAAACAAAAACTAAAGGAGTTCATGACCACTAAACCATCCCTGCAAGAAATATAAAAAGGGATGCTTTGGCTGGGAAAGAAATACCAAAAGCAACAAAGACTACCAAAGAAGAGTGAAAATCTCCAGAAACAGCAACTTTACAGGTAACACAATGGCACTAAATTTTTATCAATAATTACTCTAAATGTAAGTGGATTAAATGCTCTATCAAAAGACACAGGGCATTATATAGGATAAAAAAAAAACAAGAATTATCTATATGCCACTTACAAGAGACTAATTTTTAGACCTAAAGACACTTCCAGATTGAAAATTAGGGGATGGAGAACCATCTATCATGCTAATGGACCTTAAAGCCAGGAAAGCCATGCTTCTATCAGACAAACCATATTTTAAACCAAAGACTATAACAATAGATGAAGATGGGCACTATATCCTAATTAAGGAGTCTATCAAACAGCAAGAACATGGAACATTCTCCAGAACAGATCATATACTGGGTCACAAATCAGGCCTCAACAACTACAAAAAGACTGAGATGATATTTTGCATATCATTTCTGAGGTCACAATGCTATGGAACTTGAAGATGAAACTTGAAGCCAACTATGAGAAAAAATTTGGAAAGAAATTTCCACACGTGGAGGTTAAAGAACATCATACTAAAGAATGAATGGGTTAACCAGTAAATTAAAGAAGAAATTAAAAAGTACATGGAAGTAAATGAAAATGAAAACATGACAGTCCAAAACCTTTGGGATGCAACAAGGCAGTTCTAACACAGAAGTGTTCTGCAATAGAGACCTATCTCAAAAAGCAAGAAAAGTCTCAATACACAACCTAACTTTATACCTAAAGGAGCTAGAAGTAACAGCAAATAAAGGCTAGAGCCAGCTGAAGAAGGTAAATAACAAAGATTAGAGCAGAAATAAACAATATAGAAACAAACAAACAGAACCCAGGGGCACATGGGTGGCTCAGGTGGCTAAGCATCCAACTGTTGGTTTGGGCTCAGGTCATGATCTCACAGTTTGTGAGTTCAAGCCCTGCATCTGGCTCTATGCAGACAGCATGCAGCCTGCTGGGGATTCCTGCTCTCTCCCTCTATTTCTCTCTGCCCCTCCCTTGCTCATGCACAGGTGCTCTCTCTTTCAAAATAAATAAATAAACTTAAAAAAAAACCCAAACAAACAAAAAATACAGTAGAAAAGATCAATGTAACTAAGAGCTGGTTCTCCAAAAGAATTAATAAAAAAGATAACCCCCTAGCTAGACATATCAAAAAGAAAAGAGAAAGGGCCAAAAGAAATAAAATCACAAACGGAAGAGGAGATCACAACCAAAACCACAGAAATACCATTATAAGTGAGTATTATGAAAAATTACGGGCCAACAAACTGAGCAATCTGGAAGAAAGAGACAATTTCCTAGAAACATACAAACTACCAAAAGTGAAATGAAGAAATAGATAATTTGAACAGACCCATAGCAAGCAAAGAAACTGAATCAGTAATCAAAAATCTCTCAACAAACAAGAGCCCAGGGGAATTCTAGCAGACATATAAAGAAGACTTAACACGTATTCATCTCAAAATGTTCCAAAAAATAGAAATGGAAGGAAAACTTCCAAACTCTCTCTATGGAGCCAGGATTACCTTGATTCCAAAACCAGACAAACACTTCACTAAAATAGAGAATTATAGACCAATATCCCTGATGAAGATGGATGCAGAAATTCTCAATAAAATACTAGCAAACTGAATCTAACAGTACACTAAAAGAATCTGTTACTATGAGTAAGTAGGTTTTATTTCTGGGCTGCTACGGTGGTTCAATATTTGCAAGTCAATCAATGTGATACACATTAATAAAGAAAAGGAACCATACGATCCTCTCAACAGATGCAGAAAAAGCATTTGACAAAATACAGCATCCATTCTTCATAAAAACCCTCAAAAAAGTACAGATAGATGGAACATAACACACCATAAAGGCCATATATGAAAGACCCGCAGATAATATCATCCTCAATGGGGAAAAACTAAGAGCTTTTCCTCTACAATCATGAACAAGACAGCAATGTCCACTCTGACCACTGTTATTTAACATAGTAATGGAAGTCCTAGCCACAGCTAGCAGACAACAAAAAGAAATAAAAGGCATCCAAATTGGCAAGGAGGAAGTCAAAATTTCACCATTCACAGATGACATGAAACTCTATGTAGAAAATTCGAAAGACTCCACCAAAAAAATTACTGGAATTGATACACGAATTCGGCAAAGTTGCAGGATATAAAATCAATGCACAGAAATCTGTTGCATTTCTATACACCAATAATGAAGTAGCAGAAACAGAAACCAAAAAATTGATACAATTTACAACTGCACCAAAAACTGTAAGATATCCAGAAATAAATCTAATCAAAGAGGCGAAAGATCTGTACTCTGGAAACTATAAAACACTGATGAAAGAAACTGAAGAGAACACAAAGAAATGGAAAGACATTTCATGCTCAGAAATTGGGAGAAAAATATTTTTAAAATGTCTATACTACCCAAATCAATCTACATATTTAATACAATCCCTATGAAAATACAAAAGTATTTTTTATAAAACTAGGCCAAACAATCCTAAAATTTTTATGGAACCACAGAAGACTCTGAATAGCCAGAGCAACCTTGAAAAAGAAAACCAAGGCCGGAGGCATCACAATTCCAGACATCAAGTTAGATTACAAAGCTGCAGTGATCAAAACAGTACAATACTGGCACAAAGACAGACCGACCCACAGATCAAGAAAACAGAATAGAAAACCCAGAAATGAACCCACAACTATAGGGTCAATTAATCTTTCACAAAGCATGAAAGAATATCCAATGGGAAAAAGATAGCCTCTTCAACATAGTAACTGTGCTGGGAAAACTGGATAGCAACATGCAAAAGAATGAAACTGGACCACTTTCTTCCACCATGCACAAAAATAAATTCAAAATAGATAAAAGACCTAAATGTGAGACATGAAACCATAAAAATCCTAGACAAGAACACAGGCAGTAATCTCTTTGACATGGACTGGAGCAACTTCTTCCTAGATATGTCTCCTGAAGCAAGGGAAACAAAGTAAAAATAAACTATTGGGAGTACATTAAACTAAAAATCTTTTGCACAGTGAAGGAAACAATCAACACAATTAAAAGGCAGCCTACAGAATGGGAGAAGATATTTGCAAATGACATATCTGATCAAGGTTTAGTATCCGAAATACATAAACAACTTATAAACTCAACACCCAAAAAACAAATAATCCAATTAAAAAGTGGGAAGAAGACAGGAATTGAAATTTTTCCAAAGAAGACATACAGATGGCCAACAGTCACATGAAAAGATGCTCAAAAGCACTGATTATCAGGGATATAAAAATCAAAACTACAATAAAGTATCAACTCACACCTGTCGTAAAGGCTAAAATTAACACAGGAAACAACAGGTACAGGCGAGGATGTAGAGAAAGGGGAACCCTCTTGCACTGTTGGTGGGAATGCAATCAGTGCAGCCACTCTGGAAAATAGAATGAAGATTCCTCAAAAAGTTGAAAAGTAAAATTAACCTATGATCCAGCAAATGCACTACTAGGTATTTCCCCAAAGAATGCAAAAATACTAATTCAAAGGGATACATGCACCCCAACGTGTATAGCAGCATTATTTACAATCAGCAAACTATGTAAACAGCTCATGTCCATTGACTGATGAATGGGTAAAGAAGAGGTGTTAGATATAAATATACAACGGAATATTAGCCATAAAAGAAGTCTTTCCATTTGCAATGATGTGGATGGAGCTAGAGAGTATTATGCTAAGTGAAATAAGTCAGGGACAGAAACACAAATACCATATAATTTCACTCATATGTGGAATTTAAGTAACAAAACAAACAAACAAAGGGAAAAGAGAGAGGGAGACAAACCAAGAAAGAGACTCTTAACTACAGAGAACAAACTGATGGTTACAGAGGGGAGGTGGGTGGGGCGTAAAAAAGGTGATGGGGATTAAGGAATACACTCGCTGTGATAAGCACCAGGTGCCGTATGGAAGGGCTGAATCACTATATTGTTCACATGAAACTAATAATGCATTATATGTTAACTAACTGGAATTTAAATAAACACTTTAAAAAAATCAATGCCTTTTGATGAGTGCACTGTGTGATTCAGGACAAATGGAAGATGTGACTGATCATTCACCTAAAAGGATACCTGAGGAAATCTGTCATTATTTAACTTTGAATTCACACTTATTTTTCATATTATTATTTATAGTACAATACTGTTCAAATTTAAAAACAAGTTGCCTTTATTTTGTCCATATATCCTCAAACCAGTGTTCACTCATTACAAACCCAAGATTGTCTACTTTAGTTTCCAAGCCACAACAGCTTGATAATGCACAGGGATTGGGGGAAACTTAGTTTCTTTCAAAATCTTTTTTTTTTTCTTTTTCTACCACTTTCATACCCAAATTTTCTAATGCAAATTTATACACCATGACTCTGTGGCTTCCTTCCTCATCTGATACAATGAAACCTCTGATACACTTGAGGTTCTTTGCTCTAAAGGCTAGCCTTTACTCACAGTTTGTCATGACTTTTTTATCCCACAAGGTTCACTGAGCTGAGACATATGCAGACTGAATGAATGCGCTGTATTATTCATACCTTTCTGTCCCCATCCTCCCTCCAGACTACATGTGTCAATGATGACCACACTGCACTAAGGTCTAGCTCATGTCTCAGAACTATGTTTTTATCACTTTTATAAACTAAGTCAAAAGAAACAATTAGAGGGCGCCTGGGTGGCGCAGTCGGTTAAGCGTCCGACTTCAGCCAGGTCACGATCTCGCCGTCCGTGAGTTCGAGCCCCGCGTCAGGCTCTGGGCTGATGGCTCGGAGCCTGGAGCCTGTTTCTGATTCTGTGTCTCCCTCTCTCTCTGCCCCTCCCCCGTTCATTCTCTGTCTCTCTCTGTCCCAAAAATAAATAAAAATGTTGGAAAAAAAAATTTAAAAAAAAAAAAAAGAAACAATTAGAGCAAGTAAGTGATGGATTACAACATATCATTGGAATCAGAATGTAGGAAGCTTTTGGAGTTGAGGGCACAGGAAAAATTCTAAAACTCCTTTTTGTTAAGAAAAACTAGTATACTAGTGAATTTATGGATACTACTAATGTCTGCAATTCTAAGTACACTGCACATAACAACTATGGTTAGTCAGAAACACATTTTTATTATTATTTAGAATCTTTACTGTACTAACGTCACTGGAAGCAAACAAACCATAAAGTACTACAAATCACAGCTATATGTTACTCTCAACAATAGCCAAATTATGGAAAGAGCCTAAATGTCCATCAACTGATGAATGGATAAAGAAATTGTGGTTTATATACACAATGGAATACTACGTGGCAATGAGAAAAAATGAAATATGGCCTTTTGTAGCAACGTGGATGGAACTGGAGAGTGTGATGCTAAGTGAAATAAGCCATACAGAGAAAGACAGATACCATATGGTTTCACTCTTATGTGGATCCTGAGAAACTTAACAGGAACCCATGGGGGAGGGGAAGGAAAAAAAAAAAAAAAGGACGTTAGAGTGGGAGAGAGCCAAAGCATAAGAGACTGTTAAAAACTGAGAACAAACTGAGGGTTGATGGGGGGTGGGAGGGAGGGGCGGGTGGGTGATGGGTATTGAGGAGGGCACCTTTTGGGATGAGCACTGGGTGTTGTATGGAAACCAATTTGTCAATAAACTTCATATAAAAAAAAAATATATGTTACTTAAAGTTATGAATTCAGTCCATATTACATTAAGCTGGGTAAGGTATCTATGTGAAAAACTGCTTAATAACTTATTCAAATTGAAGGTGAAAATAGAGTGTTCTATTCATAAAATTACTTTTAAAAATTATGTAGAGTAAAATTTATGTAAAAATTAAAATTTTCCCTTAAAAATTTTAAGACCTTATACTAGAGTGCATGTTAGAAAAGGACACGATACAACACACTCTCAAAGAGGTCTTTCAAACTTAACTAATCCCTCTCAATCTTCTCTTTCACAAAACAATTATCTTTCTTATTCGAACTTCTTGGAAGTTCTATATTTGCTGTTTATCATTCCATTGAAATCTCTCCGCAAAGTCACCCAAATTTCCAAATTTATAAACACAGATAAAATTTTTCAGCCCCTCTTCCTTGACCATTCAATGGTATTTCACACCATTCACCCTTTCTTCATACAAACCTTTCCTTTCTCAGTTTTTTGGCTCTCTCTTAGAAGTCTCCTCCACACCATGTCCTTTCAATGGCATTGAACCTCAGGCTTTCTGCCTTCTGCTGTTTTTTGTTATCTCTGAGAAAGGTTAAACTACTCTTCTTCTGCCTTGGCTTTCATGATCCAGCCCAAAGTGATACAGAACTGTAGGATTCATTGCCACTTTATCTCCCACTACACGTCCATGAAATAAAACAGAATCTATTTTTAAGTTCTTCCAGAATTATTCACTTCCCAAATCTATCACATGGTGAAATGAAAATAGGGTTCACTTCCCCAGATGAAGTTTAATAATCATGGGCAAATCTTAACCAAGGATATAGGAACGAACACAAAGCTATGTAAACTAGCTGCTTCTGAGTGTCTTTTTGCCAGAATACAGCTCATAGATGGTTCAGCAATTTTATATTAAAGAATACCTACTAGGCACACATCATCACTTCTAGGAGCTCTGGGACTTTTACATTAATAGTTGAAATTAAAGGAGAGCAACAAAAAATATTGTTAAGAATGAATCAAATACAGGTAACCTTCTGGCTTGGGCAGCCTGTCTTCTGCATATACGCTCCAGTGTGTCTGTATTTCCTATGTTTGCTACTTATATTCAAAATGTATCAGTATATTTTCCCAACATACTTATGTAATTGTCATGGTACTACAAAGGCAAAAATCAGTAAGTTTATATAAAAAATTCTATTCCACACAGAAATGAAGTTTGTAAACAATTACTGAGATGACAACGTTAATTAATGTTAATTAATTATCAGTTGCTAATGTTCAATAATACTCAGATATTTAAAACCAATAATCACTAATGCCATTGTCTGAAAAGTAAATGTTAACAGACAGGGTGAAAAAGTACAGACAGAATGTGTAATTAGTTTCTCTGATTATTCATATCAAAGTAAAGATAAGTTATTTTATTAGAGGACCATGGAATTTAATCATTGGGGACATGTTAGAATTTTCACCAGAAAAAAAAAATGTAAGAAATTATCATTTGTAGAGGAGGCTATTGTGTCTAGGGAATATCTCTTGCTTAAGCTTTAATTTTTCTCAGTAAAATCTCTTATTAACATGTTTATCAACCAAAGTTATAGCAAGAATTAAATTTCTACAATAGGTAACAAAGCTGCAGGAACAAGACTATTTTTAATTGGATTATTCCTATCTCTGTTAAGCTTTCTTCAAAATAATTAAAAAACACTGCATTCACCCAGAGGATAAAACATTCAAGCAGAAATAGCAAGATAAATACATGAGAGAAAAGGGGGTGAACTGCTATTTGACTCGATAAATTGTCTGGCATACTTATTTGTTTTCCATTATGTGTAAGGTGTTTCAAAGGATTATGAAAATGAGATGGAATCAAGATGAGTGCTCTTTTCTCACAGCAAATGACTTTTTAATACAGCAGTTAATTGAACTGTTTTCCCCCAGAGAAGGTCACAGACAATATTAACTACCAGAACTTTTAGAGAAAAGTGTTGCATTCTTGCTGAAAATTAGGAAAAACATCTTGTTACATTTAGTTGTATGAAGCTGCCACAAAAAACTAAACATGACTTTAAAAACAAAGACAAACTATAAGCAGGGCTACATTTTCATCACTTATTTTACTTTTTTAATTAAAAAAATGTTACTTTGAGAGAGAAAGAGAGTGTGCACCCATGTGCCCTAGTGGGGAAGGGGCAGAGAGAGACAAAAAGAGCCTACACAGGCTCGGTGCTGTCAGTGTAGAGCCCCAAGTGGGGCTCCATCCCACAAATGGTGAGATCACGACCTGAGTCAAAATTAAGAGTCAGATGCTTCACTGAACAAGCCACCCAGGCGCCCCCATCACTTATTTTAAGTAATTCTGCTCATTATTCATTGTCTCACTGAGGCAACCATTATTGACCATCCTATCATGGAAAATACAATACTACCAACATTAGGATCTGGAAAAGTATTTTTAGGAACCAAGGTGTGAATATACACTGGCATTTCTCATAAACAGAAAACAAAAATGACCACAGAGACAATCCTTAAACTTGGGAAAGATCATACCTTGGCTTAGATAACATACTTGATATGGCCCTTCTCTGGTTTGTCTTTCACTGTGCCCTAACAGCTATGAGTTGGGACGCCAAGGGACAAACTCACTGTGATACTGTATGCTTCCCCCGACCCCCACCAGTAAAGCCATGTATCTGGTGCCTGAAACCCTGGTAAATTCCCAGCCCAAATGGCGCCAATAGCATATCCAATACCTGTAACCAGCCCTTTTCCGTAGAAGCACCTTCTTGAATTTAGACATCTTCCGGGTGATCATTCCTAGATTATAGGAGTGGCCAAAGACCATTGAGTTGTTTGAGAAAGCGAAGCTGGATAAGACATACAGCTGGGGGAAGGAAAAAAAAGAAGGTGGGCTAGAGGCCAGCATTTCCCCCATGGCCACCTCTGCACCTTTGCTCAAGCTGTTCTCTCCATGTGCTGCTCTCCTTTTTCTCCTAGTAATTCTTATTCTTCCATGCATACCAATGATTACTCAATTTATACATGTTTCTACTATTGTACTTATGACATTATGTTTCTTTGCTTATCTATTTCCCCCTTTGAGCTCTTGAGTGCTGATAAAATATTTTATTAATTTTTTGTATCCCTAGTGCCTTCCCAAGTGCATGTTCCAAATTATCATATGATGGACATCAGTGAACTCTTTTGAGCTACATAATGATCACATAATATCCATTTAAATAAAATCTGAGATTCAGTTACAGTTGTTTAGTGAGGGACCCATATGAATTTATTGTGTAATATCCTTGTCACTGTGGAATTGCTATTCTAAACACGTATTATGGAATATGTAGGAGGGGTTGATTAATATTCTCTTTGTTAAATTGGCATGTGAGTACAAAGGAAAATTTAAAAAACGGCTAGAATTAAGTTAAAATCACTAATTCCAGAAAGTTCTGATTAACTGTTGAACTCAGAAAGTACTCAGAAATCTAGAGGATGACTGTTAATGGACACAAAATCCATGGTGTAATGGAAGTTTGTGTTTTAGTCTATTTCAAGGAGACTTTATACTTGGTAGTATAAATGTATCATCCACAGTAAGAGCAAAAACTCCATTTCTCTGTGTCTTATACTACTGTGTGGCAAACTGGGTCTTGTATTATTCTGTATGATTCTGTGTCAAAATTGTTCGTGTGAAATGCTAAGTAAGTCACCACAAATATGGCTTTATAGAAAGTGTCAAGAAGCCTATAAATCCCCCAATATTTACTTCCACAGTTATGATGATTTGAAATTCCTGCCTAAACATCACTCCATTTAATACTTCCAGTAAGCAAATAACAAATTCTACTACTGAAACTAATGTTACACCATATGTTAACTAACTGGAATTTAAAAAATATCTCTAGTAAGCACCTCTTAAAGTTCTATTCAGTTACCATCTGTTGGACATTTTTTTTTTAACTTGGCCCTATGCCATACAGCTTCCAAGAGAAATAATAACATTGTATGTCATAATTCAAATCGTGAGGACTTTCTAGAAAATAAGATCAGACACATTTGGAGAAACAGAAAGGAGCAAGAATAAAATAAGTAAAGTATGCAGCAAGGGCCTTGGAAAATTTAGGAAGAAGGACTTAAGAGTAAGCTAAAGGTTTCAAGTTGATTCATGGACAGCAAATGCTTGCCTGGGCCTTGTAGGGTAGGTAGAAATTAAATAGTTAAAGTGAGGGGCAGGGGCTAGAAGTGGACCATGGCCTCTCTAAGATGGAACACTATTAGAGCCATGTAGAACAGAGAAAGTAGATAGCTGGTTTAAGATGACATTTTAACTCATGAGAACCAAACATTAACCAACTGTCTTATTAGATTGGCTCAGAATGGGACACAGAGACAATAGGTTTGACTGGAAATAAAAAAACAACAGCAACAACAGGAAATTCTAAAAAAACACAACTTATTCATTACTATACTATTTAACCCAAGGTACTACAGAAAAGGAAGGGCTCTGTAATACACCCTCCAGAGACCTGACACAGATTATTTGACTGGTGGCCTGAAACATCTGAATATGGCTTTTACATGTGCGGAGGATGAGGAATGGGAGGACTTCTAGGTCACTGGTATCAGAAGCGCTGTGCAGTGTTTTATTCAATAATATATAGGAAGACAGGTAAGGATGGCTATAATCAAGATTGATAGCAAGGACACAAATGCTATTTGCATGAGTTTTAATTGAGTTGTACTTAGTTCTGAAAATATGACATTATCAGTAGAAAGGAGAATTCTCTCACAAAATCTATATATTGATGATCTCTAATTATATATTTGCGGGGCACCTGGGTGGCTCAGTTGATTAAGCATCGGACTTCAGCTCAGGTCATGATCTCACGGCTTGTGAGTTCAAGCCCCATGTTGGGCTCTGTGCTGACAGCTCAGAGCCTGGAGCCTACTTCAGATTCTGTGTCTCCCTCTCTCTCTGCCCCTCCCCCACTGGCGCTATATCTCTCTCAAAAATTAATAAGCATTTAAAAAATTAATAAATAGGTAAATATATATTTGCAACCCAAATCACTCCTCTGGGTTCTACACTCCCATTTCCACATGAACTCCTAATGGTTATAACTGAGTATTTCAAACAGGTCAAACTCAAAATGCAGAACAGAATCCTTTTATTTTCACTCATGTATCAGTTTCCCACTTATGATTAAATGTTCTACCATATATCCAGTTTAAGGCAGAAATTTAGAAGTTAGTATATTCTTCCAGTTTGTTGCCAATCCCTGCTTGCTACCACATGAACTTTGTCATCAAGTTTCAACAATTTGTTTTAATTGATCTACCTCTGAAACATATTATGAATACCTCTACCTTTCTGTATCTACTCCTACTATACCTGTCAATCCTGTCATCTCTTACCTGAACTCTTGTAGCCTCCTTTCCAGTTGTCCCCCCTGCTTGTACCTGTGACACCACCAATCCTTCCCTACATATCACCTCTGTTCCTTATCTACTTGAAACCCAAAGGTTTCCCATTGCACTTGGGATTGAAATTCAAATGACGAACACACCTTCTGGTCCTTCTTTGCTTTCACCCTGGTTTATTGCTCCAAAAGACCTTACTATATAAGATACCACTGATCAGCGTGATCCTGCCACATTTTTCATTATTGACTTCTGTTTGTTATTCACATGGCTACTGCCTTTGATTTATTCAATTCTCAGTTTAAACACCCATTCCTCAAAGACGCTTTCCCACATACAAAGTAATTCCATTCCACATACACATACATACACACACACACACACACACACACACACACACATACACACATTTTTCTCCATTCCACTTCATTTCGTCAGTAACAGTGACCACAATTTATAAAGATTTTTTCATTTGGTAGCTTTTATGTCTATGTCTTTTATTCTGTGAGAGCAAGAACCATTTCTGCTTGATTTGCTACTGTATTTCCAACACACAGCATACTAGTGCATAATAGGCACTCCAGTATTATCTGTTTGGTAAATACATGGACTTTTTTTTTGTACATTTACTGATATACAGCCTTCTAAAGCACCCTAAAAATATTTTAATGTAAACCATACTGATATTTTTCTCTTAAAACTGTATTAGGAAAAAAATGGGATTTAAGTTCATAAATAATCAAGCAATACAATTTTAGGTTCAAATTAGAAAAGGTAAAATGATAGAGCCAAAATTTAAAACAGTATGGAGATTCCACAAAAACTTAAAAATAGAACTACCATATGTTCCAGCAATCCCACTTCTGGGTACATAATCCAAAGGAAATGAAATCAGTACCTTGAAAAGATATCTGTGCACTCATCATCCCTGCAGTATTATTCACAGTCAAGATATGAAAATAACAGAAGCATCCATCAAGGGATGAATGAAGAAAATTTGGCATACACACACAAACACACACACAGGAATATTATTCAGTCATAAAGAAGAAAATCTTGCCATTTCCAACAACATGGATGAATGTAGAAGATAGCATGCTAGGTGAAATAAGCTAGGCACAGAAGGACAAATGCTGTATGAATTCACTTCTATGTAGAATCTAAAAAAGCTGAACTTTTGGACCCAGAGAATAAAAATGAGGTTGCTAGGGCCTCCAGGGTATGGGAAATGGTGAGATATTCGTCAAGAGTACACAATTTCAGTTGTAACATGAATAAGTTCTACGGATCTATGTACAGCATGGTGACTATAGTTAATACAAATTTTTTTACACTTGAAATTTGCTAAGAGAATAGATCTTAAGTGTTCTCACTACACACACACACACACACACACACACAAAAGGTAACTATGAGGTGATGGATGTGTTAATTAAGTTGACTGTAGTAATCATCTCACAATGTGTACATGTATCAAATCATCACTTTGTATACCTTAACTATATGTAACCTTTATATGGCAATTTGGCCTCAATAAAGCTGGAAAAAATGGTGAAGGTAATATACAATTCAATATATCACTATTCTACAACCCTCAGTAATCTTTGATATACCAATCAAGAACATACCAAGGCTTTTCAAAATATCCATCCTGAGGATAGTGAAACGCATTTGCTATTTTCAAACTAGGTTGATTCTTATAATTGCATTTGAGGACGATGAACACCTTAAAATGTCAAATTTCACCTATAATTTCATATTCCACCTCATAATTTAAAGGTGACTTCCATCTGTCAGCGAGGTATCTATCAAAAATAGGTCTATAAATATCCTTTGCTCATTTTTGAAATGAGGGAATTGAGGTGTGAAAGAATATTCAAAGTTTTTACAATTTCATGAAAAAAATAGTCAAGTTTTCTGAAAAAGAAAAAGCTATTCTAGGCATGCTTGTTTTTCATAGTTTTGTTTGGGTTAAATTAAACAACACAATAGATCAAATCAAATATGTTGTGATATGCTAAACTAACCAGTTTAATATTTTCACAATGTGCTAGATTTTGTCACATGCATGTAAACAAAACCTGTGCCTAAATGCTGAAAATGAAATGGATGTTTAAAATGACAATGATACCAAATATATGACAATGATACAGATGGCCAGATCAAATAACAGATAACTCAGATCTTAATTAAATGCTCCTTTGGGCTGAAATATTCAGGTAACTGAAACAGAAAATGTTTTGTTTTGTTTTGTTTTGAACCCAAATAACCCCAATGTTGTACTTGTTTACTTTGTTTTGGTGTAGACTCAGTCTATTTTTGGCCATTATAAGACCCAAGAATTTGTCCTTATGTATAAAGTGGAAATTCATTCCAATCAGTGTTATCTCTACAATTCTGTATCTTGGGGAGAATGCTAGTAAAAAGACTCTGTAAGTAGTAATATAAAAACAAACCATGCTAGATGAGGTATGAAATGAGATAAATTTTAACATTTATATGTTTATTTTTCTCTCTTCTGTAGAACCTTGGTGAACAACTGAATTATTATGAAGCAAAGAAATATTTGTGTTTTTATTTATTTTTGAGACAGAGAGAGACAGAGCATGAGCAGGGGAGGGGCAGAGAGAGAGGGAGACACAGAACCTGAGAGCAGGCTCTAGGCTCTGAGCTGTCAGCACAGACGGTCGAAGTCACAGACTGTGAGATCATGACCTGAGCTGAAGATGGACGCTTAACCGACTGACCCACCCAGGCACCCCATAGCAAAGAAATATTTATAATAAAAGAATTACATTACTGAAAGACACATTTTGTGTTTTAATCCTACTGTTTTGAAGCAACTTCTCATTTTGGTACAAGCTTCACTGTGATTTTTCTACTTGCTATGAGTAAAAAACTTCAGAACATTAACAGATAGGAAACAGTTAAAGGATTTATATTTCTTTTCATGCCCTACGGGGGAAAAATGTGTAAACCACATTCAGCTTTTATTCATTATGCTTTCCACTATCTCTGCCTGTTGTGCCAAATTCAATGGTCCATGCAGACTTAGGCCCCAAGCTGTTGCTGTTTTGATATTTTGGGGGCAAACTGGGGAGAGGGTGGATCATAGCCTCTATCTGCCTGTAAACATGATGTGCCAGTCTATTTTTAATTTTTTTAATGTTTATTTTATTATTTTCAAGAGAGAGACAGAGTGCAAGCAGGGGAGGGACAGAGAGAGAGAGACACAGAATCTGAAGCAGGCTCCAGGCTCTAAGCTGTCAGAACAAAGCCTGATGCAGGACTCAAAGTCATGAACTATGAGATATGACCTGAGCTGAAGTCGGACGCTTAACCAACTGAGCCACCCAGGCACGCTGCCAGTCTATTTTTAATAGACTAATGTGTCCACAATCTAAGAGTGCAAAGTTGAGGCAAATGATAAAATTCATACAATGCTACACTGCTGTATGCTGTAATTCCTAAGTAATTTCTTAAAAAGAACAATAGATATTTTCCTAAATAGGTTTATAAAGAGCAATGATAATATTTCTGAACTAAAAAACTTAAAACCAGGACATACATTCAATACTATACAACCAACTTGTTACATATTTTTACAGAAAAAAGGGAATATTTTGTGAGAGCACAGTTTATAATTAAAAAAGGTATCTTTTACTATAAGCAGAGTTATTGTATGGGTGGAAAAGAGATTAAGGTTTCCCCTAATTCTCCCATGAAAATCCTAGACTATAAAATCAAGACTGAATCACCATATCAACTGGGTCTCTATTAACACTGGAATGAATTTTATATTTAGGAACCATCATAAATATAAAAGCCATATGTAAGCCATGACATATAAACCATTATAAATGGTCTAGCTTATTTTGTGCATAGGAAGATACTATGATGGAGGGGAGAAAGGCATGCTTTTAAGAGCCACACATTTTTAATGATTTCACTTGATTCAAGTGATTTTTGCTATGGAAGTTTTAATAATAGCAAGACAGTTCACAAACAGGCAATTTTATAAGATGTAGCTTACCAAATGGTATTAGCCAAAGCATCTAGTAATCCAAAGTAAGAAAAAGTGAGATTTAAACGAGGAGAACACTTGAATTAAATCAGCATATCTGCCTGTGAACCTAATGAGCTTACATTATAAGTATTCTTTGATTCACTCCAGCAATCCAAAATTGCTTAAGCATTCAGCTGAGCAGTAATTTTATTTGAAATTACTAGGACTTCATATATGTAGAATGGTTGTGACTTGTATTTTTGTTTGTTTTGAATAAAAAAGATAGCCTTCCTAGGTATTCTAGAGGTTAACATTCTATGTAAATGTTTCTTTTTAAGAAGAAGTTGCACATTTATCTCAAATACACTGCATATTCTTAGCATATTCATGAAACGCTCTGTCTCACCAGCCTCACCCAAAACAGGTCATCAGTTAGATCATCCTTCCCATGGCCATACTTTCTACCTCCTTCCTGTTTACCCACAGATTCTTATATACTCATGTACTGCCATCAGCACCTGGGAACAGTGATTTGTTTGATGTTCAGACCCATCTTCCTGAGAGCCACAGCCACGAGGGGATTTGTTACTGCTATGGAAGGTCCAATCCTGGCCAACCCTCCAAAAAGGACACGCAATGAACATTTGCAGTTTCGCCATGTGGAAGAAGGCCAGACCTGTGAAACTTCAGGCATGTTTCAGCACATTATGAGGAAGAATTCTAAAATGTTAGCCATTCAGCATCCCTCAGAAATTATGGTTGCCACCACTAGAGTTTTCAAACAGATGGCAAATGGCCAGTTTGTCTTAAATGTCAAAGAGATTTGTATTCATCCATTGAGGGTTATACAAGCTAACTATTAAAGTCTCTTGAAGTCCAAGGTAATATTTCATAGTATTTTGCCCTTCTAATTCTGGGAGGAAAAAAATCTTTACCCTCAGTTTTTAAAGAAAAAGTCATTTGACAAATGTGGGAAGCGAGACAGTCTTTAACATATATATTGGGCCTGGAGTATGTAACAGATTACACATTGGGTAAGTCCTATGATGCAAAGACATCAGACAGACTGGAGTGAACAGGGCCATGAACAACAACAACAAAAACCAGAGTTTAAGTCTTCTATTCTATATGCTGAACCTTGGGCAAAAGTCTTATCTAACCCAGGGTCTTAATCAACCCATCCACAAAATAATGGGGGTGGACCTTATTTTATTCATCAAATATTTCTTGAATCTTTTCTGTATTTCAGGTTCTGAAGATAAAGGTAAAGATATATTCTTCAAAGTACTTACAGTCAAGTTACATATGGTGTGATAGAGCCCAGTGGGGATGGCATTTCAGGAAAGCCTTCCTGGAGGAGGTGAACTCAGAATCTGAAAAAGACAGGAATTGAGTCAAGGAGCTTATTGAGAATGTGATAGATATGAACCCAAGGCCTGGCACAACTGGAAAGTGTTAGTGGGCAAAGTATGTGTGATGGGATTTGGGTAATGGAGAGAAGTGATGACAAGTCCTACTAAACTTTTAGCTCCTCTGTTTGCTGCTATACTGTCTTTTAAACAATTTTTTCATGTTCCATTTCCCACTTCATTGTTATTTCTTAATGACAGAGATCATATTTTAATGTTCCTTTGGATTTTTCTTCCTTTCCACTCTAGCTTTCTAAACCTCTACCCTAGTACCCTCCACTTACAGTGACTGTTCCTGGGAGACCCCACTAAGTGGGCTGATAAACAGATGCTATTTTCCTTTTCCCCTAGTTAAGGGTGCGCAAGCTTCCAGGCATTTAAGTGTAACCTTGGCCTTTTGCATACACAAGTCTTGGTTCTCCTCCCTCTATTCCATCCTGCAAAGTTTTTTTGTAGTTTCCCGCTACTTCCTCCCAACTTCTGTACCTCAAAATGATCTAAATGGAGAAATGGTATCATGCTTAAGGGACATCAAGGTGAAATGGAGTCTTTAACCATGAAAAATACTATTTAATATCCCCTCAACCTCCCTGGAGGGAGAACCTGAGAAAGCAGTTAACAGGGTGCTAAAATTTGGTGGTAGGCTAAGTCTGTTTTGTCAAGCAGTTCTGTGTCTTGGGGTTTTCCTGAGAGCTCTCTAGAGCTGCTTTATGTTATAGCCTTTTTTTCAGACAAAATTATTCCTATGTTTATTCATTGCTCACTAAGTGGCTGGCACCAGCTTCAGAGAAACTATACACAGGAACTCTCTAGAAGGTGGTAAAGGCAGCTATAGTGCATCAGACACAGGTTTGCTGTTGAGTATTTCTGTGCCAAGCTAAGGAACGAATGTCTTTAACTGGGCACTTAAACAATTACAGGGACTTGATTCATTTCAAAGCCAGTAAGTATAAGTATCAGTCAACAATCAACACTGTGTTTTTATCATCCAGGAGTAGTAAATTCTCCATGTGTCAAGTGAAAAAGGAATCTTGCATTAGCCCTGCTAAGGGCTGTGTATTTGAGAATAGTCCTTTTTCCTTTGGTTTCAGCTTATTCTGGTGGCTTAAATGTGTATGCTCAGGTCCAGAGTCTGAATCAGGTGAAGTGATTTCCTTTTAGTAGTAGGAGTAGGAGAAAAGAGTCATTTGTCTCATCACTAGAATATATTGATTTGGTACTAGAAAGAAGTAAAACAAATGGGCCATGTGGGCTATGTGTCTAACTCCCTTTAACAAACATTGACATAATTTGAACTAGGAAAAAAAAATGGTCATTTGTGAGAGAAGTCCTTATGAAAAAACAAGAGAATAATATTGAGATCTCTCTTTCTTGGACATTTAAAAGTAAAATATACCTCAAGTCTACAGAAAATTATATAATGGCATTTGTAATGATAATTCACTCATAACATAGGTTAGCGCTTTGAGAAAGATATCTAATATTGGTGTACTTCCCTAATAAATGCTCACATAGGGTACATTAAACTTTATATAAGACAATTTTCTCATTACTGATAGAGGAGGAAATTACAGAGTATCTTTTACTTGTTAAGTCACTAGATATTGGTAAAGAATTCCTTGAACTTCCTCTGTCCTCAGTATAACACCCATGGAGAGGCACAGTAGCATATGAATTATATCATAAACTTTAGAGTCATGCAGAGCTGAGTTCAAGTCCTATCTCCATTACTGTATCACAAAACAAAGTTTCAACTAGCCTAAGCAAGTAAAGGGAATTTGTTTGCACATATAATTGAAAATTTCCAGCCTAACTAAAACTTTGTACCCTTTCAGCAACATCTCCCTATAGTGTCTACTCCCCAGGCCCTGACAGCCACCTTTCTACTCTCTGCTTCTATGAGTTGGACTTTTTAAGATTCCACATATATGTAGTATCACACATTTGCCTTTCTCATTCTACCTTATTTTACTTTGTATAATGTCCTCCAGGTTCATCTATGTTGTCACAAATGGCAGGATTTCCTCCTTTTTCAAGACTGAATAATATGCTTGTGTGTGTGTGTGTGTGTGTGTGTGTGTGTGTGTGTGTATACAGAACACATTTCCAAGGTTTCAGTTATGGAAGGTGAATAAGTTCAGGAGATGAAAAGTAAACCATGATGACCAAAGTTGTTAATAGTGGATTGTGTACTTGAAATCTGCTAAGACAGTAGATCTTAAATGTTCTCATCACACACACACACACACACACACACACACACACACACACACACACTTTCAAAGGTAACTGTGAGGTGATGGATATTTTAATTAGCGTGACTGTGAAAATCATTTCACAATGTATACATATATCAAAACATCACCTTAAGTATATAAAATTTTATCTGTCAATTATACCTCAGTAAAACTGGAGGAAAAAAAGAAAAATTACAGGGTAATCTGGATTTAGGGAGAATCAAAATTCAGGAATCAAACAGTATCATCAGGACTGAATTGCTCTCCAACTCTTGGCATGATTTTCTCTCTTCCATGTTATGATTTTATTTATGTTGGAAAATAAATGCAGCTCCATATTATCTCAGGTTACATACCAGCCAAGAAGACCATGGGTTTGTAGAGTTTGCAAAACACATGACCTGAAAATTGAAGGCTATTACTGCAGGTGAAGTAAATTGTTGCTTGGTGACAAAAATGCCATTTCCCCTTAAATTCATTTACTAACTGTGTGATCTTGGATAACTTAATTAACATATTCAGCTTCAATTTCAATTATAAAACGGAGATCACAATGTTGACTACTTTCTAAGGTGTACTGAGATTTAAATAAATTTTTAAAAAATTTCTAAGGCTCTTGGCACAATGTATAACCAGAAGACAATAATAAACAGAGGACAAAACTGCTGAAAAATGCTCCTGAGAAAGCTAAGCGGAGGAAAATGGGATCCTGATCTCAACCCCTTGTCACTGGGACTGAGGATCTCTCTAAAGCAGAATACCACATTTCTGTGACAAAAATGCATTTGAAAGTGTGTGACTAAGTGAACACAACAGCTTAAACTTACCAAAGAAAATTACATCAGCATTTATTTTTTTTTTTTCAACATTTATTTACTTTTGGGACAGAGAGAGACAGAGCATGAACGGGGGAGGGGCAGAGAGAGAGGGAGACACAGAATCGGAAACAGGCTCCAGGCTCTGAGCCATCAGCCCAGAGCCCGACGCGGGGCTCGAACTCACGGACCGCGAGATCGTGACCTGGCTGAAGTCGGACGCTTAACCGACTGCGCCACCCAGGCGCCCCTACATCAGCATTTATGAAAGATGTAGCATCTTTGGCGGAGAGAAAGAAATAGAAAAAAAATAACCATATCCTCGCATATGAAAAATCCATCACTTGTTTTTAATACTTCCTTCCACCTACAGGGGAAAAGAAGAGAATCCAGGACAAAACCATAGCTTCAGGCATATGCATCACTTGGGTATAGAAAATTGGTGAGAATTCTTTCTATCTGGCCGTGATCTTCAGAAGGATTGTTCAAAGTCACCCACTGGACTAGAATGATGAGAGAGAGAGAGGGAGGGAGGGAAAGTAGGGACTGAGGGAAGGAGGGGAGGAGGCAGAGGGGGAAGGGAAAGGGGAAGGAACAAAGGATAAAGCACAGATATGTACATTATTCCACACTGGCAAGTGAGGGAGGGGCTCCTGAACTCTTTGAAAACGTGCTAATACCCTTATCGTGATTTCCCTATAAGCAATATGGATTTCCAGGAGAGCAACAAGAGATAATAGCCCTAATCAGAGAAATGATTGAAAGTGAAGCACTGATTTCAAAAGCTCTCTGATACTCTTGGGATGCCTCAGTGCAAGGCATATTTTCTGGAGATAGAGAGTAGACTATGGAGGGGAAATGTGGTTACTCCAGCACTTGAGGTGTGCTCACTTTACACTTTAGGTGTAAAGATAGTACCAAAAGTCCAACAGAGCAAGCTGGTTGATATGCTATGATAGGTTTAGCAATTATCTTCTTTTAATTTCTGTCTCAAAGTCACATCAGGCACAATACATATTTTTACAGAATGATGTTCAATATACGTGTATGGTTTTATGACAGAGATATTTCAATTCATCAGCATGCTTTCATAATCAAGTATGGAGCAACTTGGAATGGATAATTATCAAGAATATTTTAACATACTACATTGAAGATATCCTAGTGATTAAGTTTTTAAGGGCAGAAATATTAGGAAGAGCAATTAAGGACTCCAATCATTCATATGACAAAGAATGGTTGACAAAGCCACCTAAAACTCAAGGGCTGATCCACAGTTTGAAATTTGGGGGAATTACTTAAGATGATGCAACCAACATTTTACCTCTTACTAACCTTGCCACTAAACAAGAAACCACCCACTGATGTTACATAAATCTCAAATACATTGTGTTCTTTAAACTTTAAATTGTCAATTATTTTTAGAGTGATTAAAATTAAGACAAAAATGTCTTTTATATTTACCCTTAATTTTACCTTTTCTAGTCCTTTCATATTTTTTATGTAGATCCAAATTTCCAGTTTTTATAAAATTCCCTGTACCTGAAGAGCTTCCTTTAATATTTCTTCGATGGCAGGTGTGTTGGCAATGCCTTCTCTCACATTTTCTAAGAAAATCTTTGCCTTCTTATTAAAGGATATAGGTGCTGACTATAGTAATTTGGCTGAGTTCTTTTAATTTCAGAATAAAAAGATATTATTTGTTCACTATTTTTTGACTTACAAATTTTCTGATGAATGGTATGCTATAATTCTTACTTTTGTTTCTCTGTACCTAACAATTTTTTTCTCTGTATATTTTCAAGGCATTTTCTATATTTCTGGTGTCCAGAAACTTGACTATAATGTGTCAAAGTAGTGTTTTCTTTTGTTTTGTTGTTTATTTTTTAAATTTTTGTTTATTCTCTTAGGGTTTTATAAGTTTCTTCAGGATATTCTTTCAATAATTTTGAAAATTCTTGGCCATTATCTCTTCAAATATTCCTTCTGTCATGTTCTTTCTGTCTTGTCTTTTTTGAAGTCTAATCACATCTATGTTAGACTCTTCAATATTGTCACACAGCTGTCTGTGCATCATAGGTTTCAAATTCTTCCAGCTCTAGGCTGCTGTTAGCATATGTTCAGTATATGGCCTGAGATGCCAGAGTATTTTACTCACTCTATTCCACCTTCAGTTTCCAGTGCTTCCTGATGTCTGTGCCATAGAGAGGGCATTTTCTTGCTTTTCACTGTTGATAAACTTCTGGGCTTATGTGTTGCAGCAGGCAAGTTCTCAGTTCTATTTGTTGTGCTTCAATATTATGCAGGCCTGTGCTGAGCACTGTATATGGGCCTTTTCAGCATTTCCACTCCTCCTCTCTTTGGCAGCTAAACTCTACCTGTATCCATGCTAGGTCTTGGGCAAAAGAGAAGGGGTGCCTGGGTAGCCCCATCCGTTAAACATCTGACTCTTGATTTTGGCTTAGGTCATGATTTCACAGATTCATGGGGTCAAGTTCCATGTCAGACTCTGCACTGATGATACAGAGCCTGCTTGGGATTCTGTGTCTCCCTCTCTCTCCACCCCTCCTCTGCTGGTGCGCTCTCTTTCCCTCTCTCTCAAAATAAATAAATAAATAAATTCAAAAAAAAAAAAAGGAGAAGAAGAAGGAGAGAATTTCCTGCTTCTCTTCCAACTGAACAGATTCCTGTTTTGTGTCGATGCCAAAGCCTGGAACCAAGTGAATTTCCTGCATCTCACCTCAGACAGAAGGCCTTTTTGTCTCTACCCTTCTCTAGAAGCAGTGGATCTTTTTCTGAGTCTTAGGATTGGGGGGGGTGGGGTGTTTATTTTAAATGAAAGTAGGATCCAAAAAGGTAAACGGGGTTTTGTGCCTGACTCAAATGGTGTTTGATAACCATTTGCATACCTGAACAGTGAAGGAGGCACTTTCCAAACTCCTGCTTTATTGTGGGCACCAGGTAGATAAATAACTATGGAAAAGAGCCTTCAAGTAAAATGGCCTCCCTTCCTGACTGGAGTTCTCAGTTATTCTAAACTGATCTGTCAGCCCTGGTTAGTTGCCCTACTTGTTAAACAGCTATAAAGGAGGTAAAGGGCTATAGGCTATACTCTATTACAGAGGATATAACCATTGCCATGAATGCACAGGAGATCAGGAAGAGTGACTTTTTCTCTCATGCCCTTAAACTTAAAGAGGAATAAGTGGCTTACTGAAAATTAACACATTTTAAGAAGTGAATTTTCGGGGCGCCTGGGTGGCGCAGTCGGTTAAGCGTCCCACTTCAGCCAGGTCACGATCTCGCGGTCCCTGAGTTTGAGCCCCGCGTCAGGCTCTGGGCTGATGGCTCAGAGCCTGGAGCCTGTTTCCGATTCTGTGTCTCCCTCTCTCTCTGCCCCTCCCCCGTTCATGCTCTGTCTCTCTCTGTCCCAAAAATAAAAAATAAATAAATAAATAACATAAACGTTGAAGAAGTGAATTTTCAAATTTTTCAGCAGCATAAATCTTTTTTCATAAGAAATGTTAAGTGGCATCTCAAAAATCAAGAGAAAAGAACAGAATTTTATTAATATTATTTAACTACGTAGGATTAAATACATAACATTTACTCTTTAAAAAGTAAATGAAATGACAAAGTTACTTTTTGATGAACATAGACATTTACAATTTGGAGTCACGGGCAATGACTGAAAATAATACGTGCATCCAAATTTCACTTACATAGACAACTGAGGGGCTATGGTAAAATGTTTTTAAAGTTTATCTTGAAATCTTAGAATATTCTTCAGTTAAACAGAATTCCCAAGAAAAGATTTTCTACTTGAAAACTGCATAAATATGAAGAAATCAGCATACTAATCATCTTAGTATGTTAAACTAGGCTACATAAAACATTTGTGTTTTTAATTATGTTTTTAATAATGTATAAACATATTTAGTGAAATTTGAGTGAAATTCTGTGAAATCTGAGGAACCATCTCTAGAAATTTAGCACCCACCTGAGGCATTATTTTAAAAGAAAGAGTTATCATAAAAATACTGAAATAAAAAATACATACAATTTCTAATTCATCTGATAGAGATAAATATACTAGTTCCCGCTCTCAGCTACATATTTAGAATAAGACTCAACACCTTGTTTGCTCTCACATTTTCCCCTGAAAATAATTAGTTATGATTTTAGGATATTCAAAGAGTTTTTCAAGAAATTTAGCTTCATAATACCAACTAAAATAGTTCTCTTGAGAGGGACTGAGCCATTATATCACTTTGGTAAAAGCATACAAGTTATTTTTTTCTGTGTATAATTAAATTCATCTAAAATCTTTTAGAGGTGTGTGTGGGGGGGGGGGGGGGGGAACAACTCCCAGAATAAAAAAAAAAAGAAAAAGAAAGAAAAGAAATATGTATTGTTGTGCCATGAAAACCAACGCAAGATGTGACAAGTCAAGGCCTTAAAATGATCATGTTTATGCCCAGGACATATCTATTTCAATGACAGCTTTATCCATGGGAAACTACATTTTAGCTTCCCAAACTCACTGCTGTAAATTCAGCCTCTACCAAACTAAGAACGTTTTAATCTCTCCACAATGCCCTCTGGCTAGAGATTTAGACACCTTTCAAATATGAAGTGATTAGCATTCAAACATTTCTGCCTTTCAAAAAAATCTTCTGGACAAATTGATGTGTAAATTGAACAAACTATCAGCTCCATCTCATTATTAAAGAACAGCATTTTGGCACTTTCTCTGCCAGGTCCTTTGTTTTATGAAAAACCAGCCTACTATTTATGATAGATGGAGTCCACTGGCTTATTTACAATGCTTTCATCAGGTCTCCTGTGTGTCTTGGAGACCAGCTGAATCTCATTTTCCTTCCATTTTGGATTATACATTTGGAGGACCATGTAATGGCCTTGGCTATGTGAGGAGTAGCAGAATGATTCCAGAACTGTTCCAACCATTGCTTTCAGCTTTAATTCACTTTCATTAGTCTTTGATTGTGTTGACAAGACCCAGCTGTGAATTTGATTATTAATGCTTCTATAATGTCTTGGTGCTTATGATACCATCAGTGCAGGAGAAATCAGAATGGGTATCTTAACTAAACAGATTATAACTTAAAGTGATGTTAAATTATCTAATAACAATGTGATGCCACTTTTTGATCAAACAGAAGATGATTCTTCTACCAGAGCAAAGAAAAAGGAGAAAAACTTTGTATATACTAACATTATGGTTTTGCTCATAGTTTTGAACAAATGGGACCTATACTATTCAAAAATTATTGACATACAGTCAGAGAAAGACAAATATCATGACTTCACTCATATGAGGAATTTAAGATACAAAACAGATGAACATAAGGAAAGGGAAGTAAAAATAATATAAAAACAGGAAGGGGGACAAAGCATAAGAGACTCCTAAATACAGAGAACAAACAGAGGGTTGCTGAATGGGTTGTGGAAGGGGGATGGGCTAAATGGGTAAGGGGCATTAAGGAATCTACTCCTAAAACCAGTGCTGCACTATATGCTAACTAATTTGGATGTAAATTAAAAAATAAATTATTACAAAAAAGTTACTAACATAAAACTAGGATTAAACAAAAAGAATTTCCACTGGCAAATATTTTAAAAAGCCATTAATTATTACACAAATTCCTATAGAAAATACTATCACTATTACTTTTAGGTTCATTTTTAGCCTAACTCATTCTGTTAGACATGTGGGAAGATCATTTTGTTGGCCATTTGCTTAATATTTTTCCCAGTTGTGGTGGATAAAATTTCAGGTAAATCATTTATCATTTGGGGGGAATAGCAATGGCTATGTAATGTGTCACTTGGTTAAGTTGAAAACTACATTACCCAGAACTGCCTTTTTTGTATGTTTCCAATTAGGGTGAGCCAGAAGGAAATTCTTGCAAGACTTGGAAGAACTAGGAAAGGAAGCAACCATTTTACTGCTTACCTCTACTGCTGCTGATTGCTTAACACATCTCAAAGGCATGAAGCACCAGCAATTGTTCTACCTTCTCTAGATTCACTTCCAGTTTTTCTGATTCCTAAGGCAAGGTACGTGGTTAGCTCTGCAATTAAGACTTCTGCAGTATACTCTTTTCACCAAGGTCAGAGGCAACAAGAATAGACTTAAGTTTCAGTTCATCTTCATAGAGTTTCAGCACATATTCATGGGGTTTCAACTTATGCTCAAAATTTTCCCTTCCTAAGGGTCTGACTGTGGACTTCAAGTCCAGTTTTAAATGTGGAAACAAACATAGCTTTAAAAAGACTGTTTGGTCCTGATGATTGTGTAAGCTGATTACCTGTAACAAATGTATGTAAGTATATATATGTATGTATGTGTACATAAAATGTCTCTTATTGACTCTACTTCCCTGGTTGAAGCCAGAATTCCTAACCAAGCACTGACCCTAGCTGAAGAATATAGAATCAACCATGTATCTGTTGTGGGAGGTATGGTATTTTTTGTGCTAGAAGAAGGGATGGCTGTATCCAGAAAAAAGGAAAGGGAAGAGACTAAGATTGTGGATGGTAAAAAGCATGTGAATATAGTATCCTCCTGGGTTTTTTTTATGTGTGTGTTTTGTTTTGTTTTGTTTTGTTTGTTTGTTTATTTATTTATTTGGCATCTTGTTTCTCTCACCTTTCATGAACTCAGTGTATTTACTTAAAGATATGCACATCTAAAATTATCTTCATTTCTTTCTTTCTTTATTTAGCATCTTGTTTCTCTCACCTTTCATGAAATCAGGGTATTTACTTAAAGATATGCATATATAAATTATCTTCATTTCTTTTTCTCATACTTAATAAAATACTATTTCTGCAGTTAAAACCATAGATTGATAGCCAATATAGTTATTACCTAGTTACATAAACAGGTTGCCCCCAAAGATATTAGAATTCTCATAATAAATATAATTACCACCAATACTCAAGAAACTAAGAGCTAGAAGAAAATGGACAAGTATCTTCACAGCTCTGGAGTGAAATAATTTTGAATCTAGAATTTTATATACAGTCAAACTTTTAGGCATAGAAGAACTCAGAAAGCTTTCTTCCTCTATACTCTTTCTGAGAAAATTAACTAACAGGCAGTCTATAAAAGCAAAAGAATCCAAGAGAGAAAGTACATGGAATCAGAGAAAAAGGGAAACTAAACCACAAGAGCAAATGGAAGAAAACAGGAAAGACAGCTAGGTAGTAAGCCTGAAAAGTAAATAGTCCAAAATGGATGAGGGAAGTCTTAAAATTTCAAGACTATACTTAGGAAGAAAGTAGACTTACTGCAACAAATAATATGATGAAGACAGTTAACAAGCTTAGGGGTAAAAGTAATTCTTAATCTCTTCTTTTCATCAAGAAAAAAGAAAGGTCACTACTAACTCCAGAGCTACAGAATGCAGACAGTAGCACAAGGAAATCATGTTCAAAACATATAATTTTTAGCAATTTTGTGTTAGAAAATAGGATGTATCAGAGACAAATATTATGCCTTTTGGCTGCCGTAAACCTTTTGCATATCCCTTCCATGCTTGGAGAGTTTTTGTGCCTGTATATAACCAACCCCAAGGCAGAAATCCCAAAGTAATTTCTGCAGCCTTCCTTTCAGTCTCATTTGTGATCCAGGCTCTGCCATTCAGATGAACCTTGTAAAACCTTGACTAAAAAGCAGATAATGTGACGAAGCAAGCACCACTGTCCATCATGGAGTTGGCAGGAATGTCCAGCATTGATTGAGATACAGTTGGAGAAAGTGATAGAGAGGACAGACCACAGGCTGACGGATGAGCCGGACCTGGGCAATTAGAGGCTTCTTACCCTTTCCTCTGTCCTTGGAATACACATTCTCCCTACTGTTTCCCCAGTAGGGGCTGTTCCAAGGATACAGTCCTGAGAGAGTAAAGTGTTGTTGAAACTCTCTTGGTAGAACATATGACGGAACCCAGTTAAAGTGTCTACATATAAATTTTTAAAATTTGGCCGCTTGGTGTGGAGATCTTCTCATCGTGTGGCCACTCGAGACAAGCCTCATATGTAAGTCCTCTTGCTTATTAAAACTGCCACTTGCCAGTCTGGGGGCAGAGGGTGGTCCACCATGCCCTCGGTCTCCCCCTGCCTTTTGTGTATGGGGTCAAATTATGAATCAACAGAGAAGAGGCAGAAGTTTAAACATCAAGTGGCTAGGATATACACATGTACTCTGGCAACTGGGTTTTGGGTGGTAGCAATGAGGCTCCGCTGGATTGTTTTCACAATATTATTTGTCAGTGTTGCTCCTTATATTGCCTGCAAACCTCATTGTCTTGCCCTAGCACAGAATCTGTAAATGAATTTATTTTCTGTTTAAACCACCCATAATAGATTGTGCCATTTGAAATGTAGAAAAATCACTAATGTAGCAATTGGTACCGACAGTGGTGGCAAGAAGCAGAATTTGAAGGAAATGAGAATTAAAAAGTGGTTATCTGACATAAGTGAAAATCTCACTAGTATTTAGGCATCCAGCCCTGGCAACCCACCAGTGACAGAGGTAAAATAGCTGAATTAGCAAGTGTAATTTCCTGGAATAAAGAATAGAGTGAAGGCAAAACTTCTGAAAACTTGTAATTGCTGCCTATTAACAATATAAAGGACTCTTTAAATACTGGAAAGATTAAAGAAATAGATTGACAAGTTCATTGCTCTAAATTAATGGCTCAAATCATGGATGAAGAGTCAGGGACTTTTACAACCTTACCAAGAAACTTTCTAATCTCTTGCTTTCATGGTGCTGAAGTAACTTAAAAATCAATAATAATTTAATTTTATAAATTGCTAAATTATGTCATTTTAATTTGACATATCAGCTGGGCTTTTATGGGATAATTAGAATACTGGTTAGAAAAGAGTGGCATCCATGGGGCACCTGGGTGGCTCAGTTGCTTAAGCACCCGACTTCAGCTCAGGTCATGATCTCAGGGTTCATGGGTTTGAGCCCCACATCGGGCTCTGGGCTGACAGCTTGGAGTGTGGAGCCTGCTTTGGATTCTGTGTCTCCCTTTCTCTCTCTGTCTCTACCCTGCTCACACTCTGTCTCTCTCAGTCTCTCAAAAATAAACATTAAAAAATTAAAAAAAAAAAAAGACAAGAGTGGCATCCTAGGAATTAAAAAGGGAGCAACATAAGTATATTAGGATAACTTAGAAAAGTCCAAACTTCAGGGTACTGCAGTCATCTTAACAAACTGGCAACCCCTTCTTTTCTGCCTGAGAAGGCTGTTCCTTCCTGACACAACTATCCACCACTTCTTTCCTTCTCTTCTCATTATTCTTTCTGGAACCTTAGACCATGGTTAACAAACCTATCTTGTTGGGAACTCAATCTATCACTCAACTCTTTACACTCCTTTATATCCCTTTATAACAGGCTCTTATAAGGAGCTTGCAAGTTGCCACTACATTCTAAAAAGTAAAGAGCTGAATAAACTGAAACCTCAACAACTCTTGGGGCACCCAGATGGCTCAGTTGGTTAAGTGGCCAACTCTTGATTTCTGCTGAGATCATGAGCTCCTGGTTTGTGAGTTTGAGCCCAGGTCAGGCTCTGAACTGACAGTGCAGAATCTACTTGGGATTCTCTCTCTCTCTCCCTCTTTCTCTGCCCCTCCTGTGTGTGCACATGTGTGCACTCTCTCTTTCTCTTTTTCTCAAAAGAAATAAATAAACTCAAAAAACAAAAAAAGAAAGAAAAATCAACAACTGTTCTTAGAGCCATAAGAGAAGTGAGGTCACAAGGCAACATGCTACTCCTAAAACTAGAGAGACCAACAGGTAAACAGAGAATCATAACTTACTAGCAACAGAAACTCATGAGCCAAAACTCTATGGCAAACAATTTCTGGGAGGAAAAGCTGAATTATAATTGAAAAATTGCTGAAGACTCAGAGGAAAAGTCTGAGAGTTAAAAATCCTAAGAGACTCAGTATGGGGGTGGGGAGACAGCACAATTTTCTAAGTTTTACCTCCAAGATCATTACCACAGTCTCAAAATAAATATCAGAGAAAAACACCCTCATGCTTCCTGCAGGGGGCAGGAACAAAGGAACCATTTTGAAAAACGTGAGAACACCCTGTTCTTAACAAGTCATGGTGGTAGGAGAAGCCAGTTAACCAGAACCTGACCTGCTGGGGTATTATCAGAGCTTAAAGGGCCTGGAAAAAGGGAAATACTGAACTCTAGCCCACTTTAGTCATTCTCTCCTACCTAAGGAAGACGATGAAAACTGAGAAACACTTACGAAACTCATAGTCCAGAGGTATAGGTGCACTAAAAGACTAAAACAAATCAAAGGACTATAGCTCATCTTCCCTCCCCCACACCTCACATCAATTACTAGAGGCCAAATACAGCAGTTTCTTTTACCCAGTATTTCATGTCCAGTAATCAAGAAAAAACTACAAAGCATAGCATGAGGCAAAAAAACATAATTTGAAGAGATATATATCAAAACCAAGCATGGCAGGAATGTTGTAATTATCAGATCAGAAATGTAAACAATAATGGTTAATATGCTGAGGACTCCCATGGGTAAAGAAAGCATACAACATGCAATAAAAGGAAGATAGTGTAAACAGAAATGCAAATCCCAAGAAAGAACCAGAAAGAAATGCTAGACACAAATAAATACTCTCAGAAATGAAGAATGCCTTTAAATGGTTTATTAGCAAGCTGAATTCAACTGAGGAAAAAAATCTCTCAGCGTGAGGATATCTCAAAAGAAACCTCTAAAACTGAAAAGCAAAGAGAACAAATATTGAAAAAAACAATACCCAAGGAGTATGTAATATATATATATATATTTATATATATATATATATATATATATATATATATATATAAAATGAGATGGCCCAAAGGAGAACAAAGAGAGAAAGAGAAAGAAAAAGTATTTGGACAATATGACTGAGAATTTTCCCAAATTAGTGTTAGATAACAAAGCACAGATCCAGGAAGCTCAGAGAACACCAAGCAGGATAAGTGCCAAAAAAATTACACAGAAAATTAAAGATAAAAAAATGCGAAAATAAGTCAAAGGAAAAAAAACACCTTACACAAAGAGGAACAAGAAGAAGAATTACATCTGACTTGTCCTCAGAAATCACGCAAACAAGGAGAGAGTGGAGTGAAATATTTGAAGTGTTGAGGGAAAGAAACCACCAACCTAGAATTTTATACCCTGAAAAATTATCTTTCAAAAGTGAAGGAGAAATAAAGCCTTTCTCAGACAAAAATATTAAGACAATCTGTTGCCTGTAAACCTGGCTTGTAAGAAATATTTAAAAAAATTCTTTAGAGAGAAGGAAATAATATAGGTCAGAAGCTCGGATCAACATAAAGGATGAACATCAAAGAAAGTAAAAAATTTTTTTTTCTCTTTCTTTTTCCTAATTGATCTAACAGATAATTTTTCAAAATAATAGCAATAATATATTTGATTATGCAAGCTTATATGTATGTATATATGCATATACATACGTATATATACGTACATACATACATACACACACATGCTTTGTATATTTATACGTAAGTGAACTGAATGAGAGTAACAGTACAAGGGATGTGAGGCAGGGTTTAAGATTATTTGGTTACTATAAGAAACTTACACAACCAATGAAGTGCTTTAGTGTTTATTTGAAAGTGGACTTGAATTAGTTGTGTTAATTGTAAACTCTAGGGCAATCACTAAAAACAGTTAAAAAGGAAGTATAACTCATGTGCTAAGAAATGTAATTAATATGCAGTAGCCCTAGCAAACTAATATAATAGGAATATAAAAAATTTGGTATTAATTATATATTAAATAATAGATGCCCTGTATAGGATGCACAAAGGTTTTATACTCGTCATATATAAATAATGTCTACATTGCAGTAAGCAAAAGGTAAATGATTAAAAGTGGAAAAAGACTAAGTAACAACACACAGGAGTAAAAGCAGACCATATTTATACAAAAATATGACCTACCTCACTAAAAATCAGAAAAATACATATTAAAACAATAATATATTTCATTTCTCAGATTCAATAAAATTACAACAACTATCGTGGGATCATATGTGAAAGTCACAGGAAATTAACAAAATTATTGACAGCAGTATACATGGTACAATCTTTTTTGGAATTAAATATTGAAACAAACATGGGATTTATATATTGTTTGGACACAGAGATCTAATTTTGTAATCTGTTTCACAGGAAAACCTACATCAATCTACCTATATGTGTACTTAAATTTTTAATGTGTGTTTATTTTTGAGAGAGAGAGAGACAGAATGTGAGCAAGGGATGGGCAGAGAGAGAGGGAGACACAGAATCCAAAGCAGGCTCCAGGCTCTGAGCCATCAGCAAAGAACCTGTGGCGGGGCTCAAACTCATGAACCGTGAGACCATGACCTGAGCTGAAGTCGGATGGTTACCAACTAAGCCACCCAGATGCCCCACTATAAAACAGAATCTCTAAAAATATCTATAACATATGTATAAATATATTCATTATAGTAATGATTATATTAGTAGAAAATTAGTAGAAACTTAAATGTTAACCAGTAAAGGAATGGTTAAATTAATTTACCTCCATAGAAATTTGTATAGTAGTTAAATGAATCTGCATGTTCTGCAATGGAAAGACTGCGAAATCACACTAAGAGTAAAAATAAAATTAAGAAGCATTTATAGCATGATTCCGTTCAGGCAGAAGTTTATATTTCTTTCTATATAAATTATTTATTTTTATAAATCCATACAAAAGTCTGAAAGGGGGACATTAAACTTTAAAGCGGTTAAGTGTCCCTGGAATGGAATTGGAGTAGAGTCTAAAAAAGCAAAATCCCTACTCTTTCCTTTAAATCCTGGGAGTATATTATATTCATGTTATTATTGTGTATTTACTTTTTAGCAGTATAAAAAACATTCAATTTGTTTACAATTTTTCCCATCGCTGTATCCCTGCACTCAGGACAGTATATGACAAATAATAGATACCCATTAAATATTTTGGAATCAATGAATAGAAGGAAGATGAAAGGAGGTAAAAATAAATCTTAAAAGAAAAATTATTTATAATGAATGTCAAAGGCACAAAATGAAAAAAGTAACATAAAGAATAAGATATGGTTGGGAAAGAACGAAACAGAGTTAAATGTAACTGTATTTTGGAAATCTACTGATTAGGGAGGAGGGATACAAATCAGAAAAACCAAGTTGGAAATAAATCCTGCTTTTCCCTCCATATAATGGATGTGGGGCCAAGCAGTATGTGAGAAACACAAATATCATAGAATTTTGACAGCCTGATTTAAGAAAAGTTGTGGCCTTTCCATGTAAGCAAAACGAGTTTATTAAAATTCTCCTACTATTCTCTGGTCAATTAATTCATATATACAAAGACTCTCCCTAACATTTCTCCAAATAAGAAATGTTTTGTTATGTTAGTAAATGGAACATAAAAAAATATGAAGAGAATCTGGACACTCTACATGGCAATTGGTAAAAATAAAATCATCAATAATAAAGCAGTTCTAAAATGAAAGGCGATCCCCGGCTTAAATTTCTACTTGCTTTGTGGGTGAGAAGACATATCTCTTATGCTTAATAAAGAGAGTAAACTCCTGTGTTTTGTTTTTTTTTACTTTTCTAATTCACGTTAGAATAAGCAGGTTAATCAAATTTTTGGTACGTGATATGTGGTATAATAAGCTAACATCCATACCACTTTAGTATTTTATGTTTTTTAAAATAAAATTTCATATTTTCTTTGAAATACATCTGACAATCTCAACTAAATATGAGTTCGTATTTACCCTTTAAAAAGTATTTTTTTGAATACTATACACACACACAATACTTAAATTTATATATTATTTTTGAGAGACAGAGAGAGCGAGAGAGAGCATGAGCAGGGAGGGGTGAAGAGAGAGAGGGACAGAGGATCCGAAGCAGGCTCTGTGCTAACAGCAGACAACCCAAAGCGCGGTTCAAACTCACAAAGCACAAGATCATCACCAGAGCCGAAGTCAGACATTGAACTGAATGAGCCACCCAGGCACCCAAAAGTATTTTAATATAAACTTTTGTGTGCAACCTAAATGATAATCTTGCCAATCTTGTCAACAGTCTTTTTAATGATTAAGATCAGGTAAATGATAAAATAACAGCTATCTTTACCATTTAATAAGACCTTGTTAAAATACCTGTTAGATCTCTTATGAGGACTCCTGAGAACAGTATCCTCCAAATTATTAGCTAATTTTGATATGGAAAAAATTTTTGACTAATTAAAATTTATCTTGGGATTTCTAACCTTTAATCCTATATTCCTTCTCTCTTTATCAGAGCTGTGAAAAGTGGAAAATTTCACATCATCCTATGTAATTAAACAGCTGCTCCATCTTCAAGTTCAGCTTTCCTAATCTTATTTATAAGATCAAGTCTCTTAAATTTGCAGAAGCCAGTCTCTTCCTAAACATCAAAGACTATAAATATCCCTTGTATTCATAGGACATATAGGAACAGATGTTACATGATTAAATTCTTTCCCATTTAGAACATTTCAGTGAATTTTACCACTGGTTTGATATGGTGTGATATTTGATATTTTCTGAATCCCAAAACAAGTGTCTTACTTCACATCTCCCAGGCAATACTTATTATTATATCTTATGTATGAAACTGATGTATTATTATTTTCCCACCATCTATGTGACACAGAATACCAACTTCTAAAGGTGAAATCTTCACATATATTCTAAAGTTAATATAAGGTCACCATGACCCAACAAATGACCCGTCATTTTCTATCATTCAGAGTTTGTTGCAGACAAAAGATATCATTCAAGGTATTTAAGCAAGAAGCTTAATATAAGGAATTATAACAGCATTCAAAGAACTGAAGGAGCTGACTGTAAGCGTAAGCAATACCTCCAGGAATAACTTCCAGAAGAACAAAATTATTGAAAAAACTCAATTTACAACAGCATGAGAAAGAATAAAAGATGTAAAAATACATTATAAACAAGAAGTGCAAAACTTAAAACAGAATTTAAATTTGGTCAGGAAATTCCTGAACTGAAATGAATTTCTTGAAAACATCTAGACTAAGTTGCATACAATAATGCAAATTAGGGCTTAATTATAAAATATATAAAATTCCATTTTTTGACATCTGAGCTTGGAAACCACTGGAACCGTGCAGTTACATGAATCTATACACTCTGAATTTCTGAAGACACAAAAACTGTACCTTCATATTTAGAACACATAAGCTTAACTGAATTCAACCCAATGACTTTTTAAAAAGGTACTTAAAAATCTACTAGATAATGAATCATTAATTTGACTCAGTTTTTCACTTCCAAATGAGTTGGGTATTTTTCCTGCAGGATATATGGCAAATACTTATAAAATATAGATGTTGGCAAGTTTTTATTTTAAAATACAGCTTTTATTCATTGTTTCAAGCTCATTTCTTTTAGCTCTCATTTGATTGCTACTAAGCCCATGGGATGTTATAATACACTGTCACATTTTATTAAAAATATTTTTGTTATAGAAATTAATGTGTAACTGCAATTAAAGAATACTGCATCATATCCTAACCGAAATTTACTTAACTGCATGAGGCAACTACGCTGAGTTTTAGCACCTAAAAATTTTGTAGCACATTCAAATCTTTCTTTCCCATTATTCAGAGAATAAATTACAGGGAAAGTCACAAATAAAACCTATTCCTTGAACCTAGTTACTGATGATGGTACACTTAGTTGTATCCAAAATGAGTAAGACTTTGGAGCATAGAGGTAGGAGTTAAGAAGAAACAGAAGAGGGCCATAATAGCTGATATTACAAGGTATCAAGGGAAATCATTGAAAATGATTCATAAAGCTTTCAAAGTAGACAAATGGTCCCATATATGTTATTACCCTTAAGAGCAACTATTTCCACTTCTGACAGCTCAGAGGTACAGGAAGGAGCTATTAGAGGCCATCAGAAATTACTTGTTTGATTCTGTTGTACCTGCATCATTTAACCAATAAAAAAGAAACCCAAGGCAGCTGCAGCTAGAAATCAATTTTTCTGCTGCTTCATTTTAAAAATGTTATTGGCTAAGTCGGCACTGAATTATAATGCAACTAGATTTTTTCACTGCATTTAGCAGATTCTTCAATTGAAATTCTGCTTCTAAAGTTTCTACAATTAGAGATCTTAATTTGTGTACACTAAAATGTTACAGTTCATTAAAAATCTGTCCCTCTGTTCTAGGGATTTCCTCGGACCTCATATTTTGCAACTGGGAAAGTGACTTCTCTCTCCCACAGTTTACTTATTTGGGGGCAATGAAAGCTAAACAGAAAATTGGAATTTATAGGTGATTTATATTCAGGATGTAAAAATTTGGCAGGGAAAGAATTATTTTCTATAATGCTTATGTAACATTTACTATACTCCATTATATATTTAGATATTCTTTTGAATATCATGTCTTTCAAAATCTGTGGTTAGGGGTCATTGGTGTTAACTTTCCATGTCCCACCAAAGCATGTAACCTCACATGCAGTCAAAGAATACTGGAACCAGAACAGAATCAATTCATCAACACCCTCATATCACAGATGAGCAAACTGAAATACACCTGTTCAGATGACTTTCTCAAGGTCAAAGAATTGCTACTGTATCCACCCTTACCTCCAGAGCCCTGGATTTCGAGATTTTAGAGGGGAGGGTTGTGGAGAAACAGCTCCTAATCTCTTCCCAAAGGAATTGATTTCACCAGAGAAAGTGAAGCCTAAGGTTACTCTAAAAAAACAGTAGAGGCTGCAGTGAAAGGCAAGTGGGATGTGATTTCAGATTAGGCTAATCTGTAGGTTGCCTCATCAATAAGAGAGAACTATAGACAAACTGGATAAACAGAAGATCAGCAAAGAAATAGAAGACTTGCACAACTATAAGCCAACTAGACCTAATAGATACCTATGGAATACTCCACACAACAGCAAGAGAATATAGGAGGAGGTGGTTCATGATGGCAGTGTAGAAATATGGGGAATTCCCCTCCTCCCATGGACACAACAGGACTACAGCTACAGATGCAACAATCCCCTCTGAAAAATCTGAAAACTACCTGAGCTGCTTCTCCACAACAAAAGATAGAAGGGCCACATCAAGATGGGGAGGAGAGACAGAGATGGGATATCACCCAAAACCCCCACACCCAGCATGACAACCCACAAATGGGATGGATCTCACAAGCATGAAGCTTCTCCTTGAGGAGCAAGGTGTTTGTGCCCCACATGAGGTCCATGAGCCTTGGGACCTACCTCTGAGAGAGAAGCCCACAAAACATCTGACTTTCAAAACCAACAGGGCTTATATCCAGAACCATAGGGCTGTAGGGAATGGAGATTCAACTCTTGAGGGCTTGCTTGCAGATTCACTACCCCGGGCTCAGTGCAAACACAGCATTTGAAAAGCACAAACACCATATGAGAAAGAGATTCACTAGCTAATCTTAAAGCATCTTCTCTAGGAGCAGGAGTCTGTTAGAACTTTCTGTGGGGGGCTGAGGCACTGGTTCACACAATTTATTGCATTCTCCCTCTGCCTTGCTAGCACTAGAGGCACAACCTACCCCCATGCCACTCCCAGGGACTGAGTAAGGACAAGGGGAATGACTCGCCCCCACACCACTCCTATGGCCACATGCATGGCCCACACAGCATCCCCTTGGGCACCTGGCTCTGATGGCCAAGATAAATTGTATTCTAGGCCCTGTGGGTTTAAGATAACCACAGAAACACTTGTTGGCAGGCCCTTAGGCCAATACAAAGAAAGTAGTCTAAAACAGAACTCTAGTTTTTCTGTAAAAAAAAAGGCTTATTTATTTGTTCTGGAGCTTCAGGCTAAGGGATGGGCTTCAGGCTTACCACATATCTATAGTCTATGGACATGCTCTCCAGAAACATACACTGGAAGATGCCATCTTCTCACTCTCTCTTGGCACTACAGCTTGCCAGCACCTCCCAGAAAGGACCTATACACTTGCCTGGAGCCCTGATTTTTCAACTGTTGTCAAGGGAACCCTTTAGAGTTCCTGGTCTGGAAGCCAGGAGGATTTATAATTGTGGTGTCATAGGTCTGTATATATTTTCATACCTTAATAGATGCTGCCTTAAGGTACAGCTTCCAATCAGCCTGAAACCTGGTGCTAAGATCCCTCCCTCTGGAACAATGATCTTGTTAGCACATCCTCAATAGCTGGACCCTTCCAAGAAGAAATCAGGCTGCTTAGATAATCACAAGGTTCCAGAGACAATTAAGAGCTAAAGCAAGATGAAACAGTGAGGTTCATGTCCTATACAAGGCCACTCCTTGAAGAAAGAGCTATTTTGCTTAATACATAGAAAGAAACACAGAGTCAAGTAAAATGAGGAAAGAGAGGAGTATGTCCCAAAGAACATGATAAAACCCTACCAAAATAAAGCACCTTAATGAAACAAAGATAAATTTAAGTCTAAGCTAAAAATAAAAGGTACAAATTAATAACAAGAGAACACGTGAAAGTAAAAATCACACTGGTAAAGATAAATATAGAATAAAGGTAGTAGGCTAAGCATGTATAAAACTAGTATGAAGGTTAGACAAAAAATGGTAAAAGTAACTATAACTAGAATAATTAGGTAAGGGCTATGCAAAATAAAAAGATGTAAAATGTTACAACAAAAACATAAAATGGGAGAATGGGAATGTAGCATTTTAGAGCGTGTTCAAACTGAACTTGCAATCAACTTAAAAGAGACTATTATATATGTTCACTATTCTATTTGAGCCTCATGGTAATCGGAAAGCAAAAACACATAGTGGATATATAAAAAATAGTGAGAAAGGAGTCTAATCATAACACCACAGAAAGTTATCAAACCACAAGCGAAGAAACAAGATAAAAGAGGAACAGAGAGGAAGTATAAAAACAGCTAGATAACAGTGAACACAACTGCAATAAGTGCATATCTATCAAAAACTACTAAAATATAAATACACTAAATTTTACAATCACAAGACATAAAATGGCTGAATGGAAGAAAACAAGGCCCGTGTATAATATGCCTTTAAGAAGCTTACTCCAGATGTAAGGACACACACAAACTGAAAATAAAGGAATGGAAAAAGATGTTTCATGCAAACAGAAATCCTGCCACCCACCCCCCCAACAAAAAAACCTGGGGTAGCTACACTTGTATCAGATAAAACAGACTTAAAAAAAACCAAAAACATAATGAGATGTCTGGGTGGCTCAGTTGGTTGAGCTACCAACTCTTGATTTCAGCTCAGGTCATGATCTCAGGATTGTGAGATCGAGCTTTGTGTCGTATTCCACACTGAGTGTGAGCCTACCGGGGATTCTCTCTTTGCCTCTGTCCCTCTCCCCTGCTCACTTAAATTTAAAAAAAAAGACTGTAATAAAAGACCAGGATGGGTATTACATAATGATAAAGGGGTCAACCCAACAAGAAAACAGAACATTTGTGGGGTGCCTGGGCAGCTCAGCTGGTTAAGCATCGAACTCTTGATTTCGGCTCAGGTTATGATCTCACAGTTATGTGATCAAGCCTTGTCTTAGTCTCTGCTCTGGGCCTGGAGCCTTCTTATTCCTTCTCTCCATCTCCCTCTGCCCTTCTACCCCTCAAAAAACAAAAACAAAAACAAAAACAAAACAAAAAAACAAAATATAACATTTGTAAATATTTAGGTACCCAACAGTAAAGCACCTAAATATATAAAACAAATATTAACAGAACCAAAAGGAGAAATTGAGAGCAGTATAAAAATAATAGGGGACTTTAATACCCTAATTTTACCAATGGCTGGATCATCATGACAAAAAATAAGTAAGGAAATATTCGTCTTAAATGATATATTAGACCATACTGGACTTGCTAGATATATACAAAATATTCCACCCAAAAGCAGCAGAATACACATTTTTCTCAAGTGCGTATGAAACATTCTGCAGAACAGATCATATTTTAGTCCATTATACAAGTCTCAATAAATTTAAGAAGACTGAAATTTTAAGAAATATTTTCCATGACAAGAGTAGCATAAACATAGAAATTGCTTTATTTTGTTTAATGTTTATTTATTTTTGAGAGAGATAGACACAGTGTGAGCAGGGAAAGGGCAGAGAAAAAGGGAGACATAGAATCTGAAGCAGGTTCCAGGCTCTGAGCTGTCAGCACAGAGCCCAATGCAGGGCTCGAACTCATCAACAGTGAGATCATGACCTTAGCCAAAGTCAGATGTTTAACCAACTGAGCCACCCAGGCACCCCAAAACATGGAAACCATTTAAAGAACACTGAAAAAAGTCACACTTATGTGGAAATTAAGCCATAAGCTACTGAACAAACTATAGGTCAATGAAGAAATCAAAGGGGAAATAAAAAAGTACCTTGAGACAAAAGAAAATAGAAATACAACAATTCAAAATCCACAGAAATACGGCAAGAGCAGGTCTTAGAGGAAAGTTTACAGTGATACAGGCCTACCTCAAGAAAGAGGAAACATCTCAAATAAACAATCTAACTTGACACCCAAAGAAACTAGAAAAAGAAGTATAAATAAAACCCAAAAGTATTAAGAAAGAAGGAAATACAGAACAGAGCAGAAATAAATGAAATAGAGAACAGCTAGAAAAGACAAGAGAAAAGAGCAATGAAACTGAGAGCCAGTTACTTGAAAAGATAAAGGTGACAAAACTTTACCTGGATTTACTAAGAAAGAACTCAAATAAATAAAATCAGAAATGAAAGAAAAGTTACAAGTGATAGTGCAGAAATACAAAGGATATCATAAGAAACTCCTATGAACAATTACATACCAACAAATATAACAACCCAGAAGAAATGGATAAATTCCTATAAACATACAATCTCCCAATACTGTATCATGAAGAAATAGAAAAGCTGAATAGACCAACTACTAATAAGGAGATTGAATCAGTAATCAAGGGTGCCTAGGTGGCTCAGTTGGTTGACTGCCCAACTTGTAATTTCAGCTCAGGTCATGATCTCACAGTTTGTGGGTTCAAGCTCCAGGCTGTCAGCACAGAGCCAGCTTGGAATTCTCGTTCTCTCTCTCTTCTCCTCCCCTGCATGTGTGTGCTCACTCTCTCTCACCAAAAATTAATAAATAAACATTTTAAAAAAACCTCCCAAACAAATGTCCAGGACCAGATCATCCAAGCGTTGAATTTAACCGACTATTAAAAGACTGAATACCTATCCTCCTCAAATCTTCCAAAAATCGAAGAGGTGGGAACACTTTCAAGCTCATTTTACAAGGCCAGCATTACTAAAACCAGACAAGGATACCACATAAAAAGAAAATTATAGGCCAATATCCCTGATGAAAATGGTTGCAAAAAACCTCAACAAAATCTTATCAAACAAAATTCAACAATACATTAAAGGATAACTTACTATGATCAAGTGTGATTTATCTCATGGATTCCAAAGACAGTTTAACATCCACAAATCAACCAATGTGATACACCACATTAACAAAAAAAGGATAAAACCATATGATTATCTCAACAGATGCAGAAAAAGCACATCAAAATTCAATATCCATTTATGATACCAACATAAACCAAAGTGGACAGAAAAAAATGTACCTCAACATAATAAAACCATATATGATAGGTTCTCAGCTAACATCATACCCAAAGGTGAAAAGCTCAAAGCTTTTCCTTGAAGAGAAGGATACCCACTCTAGCCACTTTTCTTTAATGTTCTTATTTATTTTTGAGACAGAGAGCGACAGAGCACGAACAGGGGAGGGGTAGAGAGAGAGGGAGACACAGAATCGGAAGCAGGCTCTAGGCTCCGTGCTGTCAGCACAGAGCCCAATGCGGGGCTTGAACTCATGGAGTGTGAGATCATGACCTGAGCCAAAGTGGGACGCTCAACCGACGGAGCCACCCAGGAGCCCCTCTAGCCAATTTTATTCATAGCCCTGGAAGTCCCAGACAGAGTGATAAAGCAGAAAAAATAAATAAAAGTCACCCAAATTGGATAGAGGACATATTAGATATTAAACTGATAAGAACAGATACTACACGTGATCCTAGCTAAAAGGCCGAGAAGCGATAAGCAAATTGGAAAGGACAAAGTAAAAGAGCCACTATTTGTGGATGACATGGTTTTATGTACAATGAACCCTAAAGACTGCATTAAAAACAAAACAAAACAAAACAAAACAAAACAAAAAAAACCAGAACTTGAGCACTTGGGTGGTTCTTTAAAAGCAAAAAACAAAAAACTATTAGAACTAATAAATACAGCAAAATTGCAGGGTATAAAATCAATATATGTTTGTGCTTTTATACACCAAAACAAATTATCAGAAAAAGAAATTAAGAAAACAATCCCATTTACAGTTGCACAAAAACAGTAAAATATGTAGGAATAAATTTTAATCAAGGGGGTGAAAGACTTATCCAGTGAAACAATAACACGCTGAAAATGATACAAATAAATGAAAAGATAGTCCATGCTCATGTATTAGAATTAATATTGTTTAAATATTTATATTACCCAAAGCAATGTACAGATTCAGTGTGATTCCTACCAAAATTTCAAAAGCAGTTTTCAAAGAAATCAAACAAACCATCCTAAAATTTGTACAGAACCACAAAAGATGCTGAATAGCTAAAGTAATCTTGACAAAGAATAGTACAAAGTGGTAATAATCAAATAGTATGGTATTGGCATGAAAACAAATACAAAGATTGATGGAACAGTGAGCCCAGAAATAAACCCACATGCATATGGTCAGTTAATTTAGAGCAGAAGAGCCAAGAATTTACAACAAGGAATGGACAATCTCTTCAATACATAGTGTTGGGAAAACTGGACAGCCAGATCCAAAATGACACAACTGGACTTGAACATTAGACATGAAACCATAAAACTCCTAGAAGAAAACATAGTCAGTCAGTGAGCTTCCTGACACAGGTCTTGGCAATGATTTTTTCGATCTGACTCCAAAGGCAAAGTCAACAAAAGCAAAAATAAACAAATAGGATTATATCAAACTATAAAAGTTCTGTACAGTGAAGAAAACCATCAACAAAAGGAAAGGCAATCTAATGAATGGGAGATATTTGCCAATCATATAACCAGTAAGGGGCTAATATCCCCAAAATATGAAGATCTCAAACAACTCAATAACAAAACAAAAACATCTGATGAAAAAATGCCAGAGTAACTAAATACATATTTTTCCAAAAAAGACATATAGATGACTAACAGGTATATGAAAAGATGTTCAACATTACCAGTCATCAGAGAAATGCAAATCAAAATCAAAATGAGCTATTAAAAACACAAGAAATATCAAGTGTTGTTGAGGATGTAGATAAAAGGGAACCATGCACGGTTGTTGGGAATATAAAGTGGTGTAACCACTAAGAAAAACAGTATGGAGATTCCTCAAAAAATTGAAAATAGAAATATCATATGATATAGTAATTCCACTTCTGGGTATTTATATGAAGAAAACAGAAACACGAATTTAAAAAGATATATGGCACCCTGTATGTTGTTTCAGGATTACAAAACCCCTGGGGCCCTGATTTTCCACTCTTCTGTTTAATTTATCTACTAATGGACATGTCTGCATAAAGTCATTAATGAAAGTGTTGAATAAAAAGGGTCTACATCATAGACCTTTGTTACTCCACTGAAGATATTTCTTCATATACCACCTAGTTACAGGTTCACCTTTTTATACTAAACTCTGTCCCATTTAATCAATTTATACAATATTAAGAACTTTGCACAATTTTTTTTATTAATACCCCATCTCTTACTCTATTTAGGCTGCTCTACCATAACCTGGGTAGCTTATAAATAATAGATATATATTCCTCACAGTTCTGGAGGCTGGGAAATCCAAGATCAGGGCAATGGCAGATTCTGTGTCTAGTAAAAGCCCCTTTCCAGGTTGTAGACTGCCAACTTTTCTCTCTGTCCTCACATGGTAAAAGACACGAGGGAACTCATTCAGACCTCTTTTATAAGAGCTTTAATCTCAGGGCACCTGGGTGGCTTAGGCAGTTAGGCATCTGACTTTGCGTCAGGTCATGGTCTCCCAGTTCCTGGGTTTGAGCCCTGCATTGGGCCCTGTGCTGATAGCTGGGAGCCTGGAGCCTGCTTTGGATTTTGTCTCCCTCTCTCTCTGCCCCTCGTCCACTCACACTCTATATCTCTCTCTCTCTCTCAAAAATTAATGAACATCAGGGGCGCCTGGGTGGTGCAGTCGGCTAAGCGTCCGACTTCAGCCAGGTCACGATCTCGTGGTCCGTGAGTTCGAGCCCCGCGTCGGACTCTGGGCTGATGGCTTGGAGCCTGGAGCCTGTTTCCGATTCTGTGTCTCCCTCTCTCTCTCTCTGCCCCTCCCCCATTCATGCTCTGTCTCTCTCTGTCCCAAAAATAAATAAAAAACGTTGAAAAAAAATTTTTTTTAATTAAAAAAAATTAAAAATTAAAAAAAAATTAATGAACATTAAAAAAAATTTTTTTAAAAAGAGCATTAATCTCATTCATAGGGCATCTGCCCTCATGAACTAATCGCCTTTCAAAGGCCCACCTCCTAGTATACAATAATAATAATAATAATTATTATTATTATTAAAGCCTAATACTAATAATATAATAATAATTATTATTATTATAGCCTAATACTTGGGCATTAAGATTACAACATATGAATTTTGAGAACACACATTCAGCCCATAGCACCTGGTATATTTTTATCTACCTCAAGTTCCTTAAAAAACAATAGCAACAATAACAGCCATAAAAATAGTTTACACTTTTTGAGCTGCTATCATGTATCACACAGTGTTCTAATGGCTTTAAAACTAGTATTCATGTCATAACAGCTCATAAGATGAAAGTGAACATTATTGCTATTGTTATTATCCTTACAATTATTTCTATTTTTATTGTCCTTAGTATTTCTATACACTACCAATCTCATAACCTTTCAGAAAAAAAATTGTAATAGTTATTCTGACATAGTTTATTTTAATGAGGCCATGTGGCTTTAAGGATTACTGCTTTTCTTCCCAACTGGTCATATATCAACCTTTTAATAATGGATTTTAAATTTGGGCCTAGAATGAAGGCCAAGTTTTCTGGCTTACAGACTGTACATATTAGAACTACTTTTCTCCTGTTTTTGTTTGTTTGTTTGTTTGTTTCTGCAGAGTACCTTCGATTTACTTAACATTATCAGTAAGAGAAATACACAATTCTTGGAATTCTGGGGTCAAATTATTAATTAAATTCTATTTATTTGAAAGGCAGGAGTGATTAATACTTCAGTGCTATTTCGACCACCAAAGTACTGATTAATTTGTCTAAGTAATTCATTTTATATATTCTAAGGAGGATTATATTACTCTCTGTATAGGCATATGTGATTACCTAAGGGTTTTTGAACATTAAGTTGAAATTATCTTGATTACAGCAGAAGACAGCATTTAGACCTATAGGCAGTCTGTAAAGATGTTATTTGTTATGACTAACATGTAATATTATGGAGGAATCTCCATTCCCCTGGTTTTATTTCTTCATGCAGAATGACTATGACCCTGTAATACCTACTCTTCTTTCCTCATCCCTTGTTTATTCCACTCCATATATAAGGAGTGGAATATATATGTCCTTGATTACCAAAGGTTTGATAGGCATTGATTCATGTTTTTTTTTTTAATTAGCAAAACTAATCTATTAAACATCTGTAAGAACTAGGGATTAGTTTTTTTTTTTCTTCTCTGTCCATTTAAAGCAGTTACCCCTGGACAGTATATTTGCTTTAAGAGACCCAAACTTTCTTTAGCAAGTCCTTTGGTCTGCACACTAAAGCCATATTCTATGATTAGCTTTATCAGCATCAAAGCCAATATTAGATCTCTACCAGTTTCTTTTCCAGGGCTCTAAGTTCAAGATGTGATTTACTGGTTTTCCCACACCCCTGCACCTTCACTTCCTGTCTCTCCTCTTGTTTTCTTAAGATTTCCAAGCACCTGGCACTCTGCAGCCATGCAATGAGAGGAACCCATTTTACTACATTACTCTGAGCAATTGGCACTGACATTTCCAATAGGTTGTTCTGGCTTTGTGTCAAGGATATACACCTACAGTAAATATCCAGTTCTTATAATGGCCATCCTTATCAATGAACATGTAAAGATGGGTTTACATAATGAATCATCTTCAAATTAAAACAGAAGTAGATGAAGTGTTACTCATCAACAGTCTTCCTCTCACTCATGTTCTCTTTCTCTCTCTCTCTCTCTCTCTCTCTCTCTCTCTCTCCCCCCCCCACACACACACACACACACACACAGAATGAATTAATGTGAACGCTACACTACCTCATAAAATGGACAGCAGGTGAAGACGTTTTTTCCAAGCTGAAAAAAACAATGGACTCCTAATAGTGATGGGGAACAGAGGTGATAGGAACTTCTGGAAACCTCATAATGATCTATTTCTTGATCTGAGTGGCAGTTACATTGACGCTGATCACTTAGTGAAGTTTCACCAAGCTGTACGACTTGTAATTTGTTCACTCTTTAATATGTATGTTATATAAGAAAGAAGCTTACTTTAAAAGTCACATAAGAACCAAACAAATTAAACACTGAAAGCTCAAAGAGTGGATGAAAGTTAAATTTCAAATTTAACTGAACCCTAAAATATTTGTAAAAGGAATTAAGTTCCTATTTTTATTGGATGTATTTAGATTTTCCACTGGAACATTATAATACTGAGAAGCTCTATATTCTATATTTGTTAGCAATTACACCTGACAAATACTGAAAATAATCACAAATGGTGGCAAATTATTGGATGTTTTCCAAACATTATTTGTCTAAAATTGTAGTGTGCATGAAAACAAAAAGATTGTACCTGCAACAATACTTCTGTTAAAATATTTCCATATTTTATTACAAAAATTTTAACACCATATTTTTCATTTAGGAGAATTTTATCTGAGGTTATCAGGAATTTCTTAGCCATAAGAATGCAATTTTAATAAGACTAGAGGAAACATTATGAGAAAGAAAAGAAAGAATAAGGCCATAAAACATGCATTCTTGACAAGAACTCCATTGACCTGATACTAGACGTAAGGCAGGAAAAAGTTACAAATATGTAACAAAAATAATTATTTTGCTCATGTCACTTTTCATGATCTGATAATCAATATAAAGAAGTTTTTGTTTTAATGTACATAGATACGTTATCCCTATTTTTCAAAAGAATTTTAAAAAATAGTTTCCAATGGGTGTATAGCATAGATTCACCAGTACATAAAAGCAATTTGTAAACACTCAAAAAATGTAATACTAAGCCATGGTATCGAGATACTTCACAATCCTGCAATCTGCAGTGGCATGCAAGAGAGCAGAGTGGTGTATCAAGGGAACTTCCCCAGGTCTCAGATCCTCAGGGCTACACTCTGATGGCGTGGCCAGTGACAGCAGGCAAACAGGAGATATCGAACTATTATCAAAACCCTACTGTTAGAATCTTATATACCTTATTTAATCCTATATTTCTGACTTTTCTAATTCATTAGTCTATCACTCTAATTCCACTTAAAGTGGAATTTGGTTCAAATCTATAGCCTCACTGACAAAAGAGAGAAATGAAAATTTTACTCTGTTTAAATCATGTAGACATTTCTCAAAGCAAATTTCCAAAGTATCATTCCTTTCCTGGTCTAACCTTTGCCTCTCATGAGATTGAAGTCATGCTCCATACTTGCCTAGTGACTCAATTCTTGAAGAGAAGAGAAGATAGTAATGTGCTGTTTTGCTTATTTTTGAAACATAATGGACAACAGAACATGAAAAGTCCTAGTAAGAAAATAAAGACCTGTTCAATTTTAAGTGACACAAACCCCATTTCAACTAGTTTAAGCAAAATAAAACAAAACAACTAAAAGGACCTCAAAGGCTCTATTAACTGGAAAAGGAGCAAAGGATGCTATGTTACAAAAATGGCAGGCAAGCACCACATTCCACTACTTAGCCTCCTTGCATGCACCCACAAGTACTTTCTCCCAAATATAACGTGCATTTTTTACTGTGTTTGGTATTATCTATACCATTACACAAGGAATATAGAACACATTCTCATTGTTAAAAAAAAGAAATATTATAGATTAAGGTAAAATCCACTTTGACTACCACAGGTAATCCCTGTTATCAGATTAATAAGTATATTTCCAAGCTGTTTTATGTTTTAAATATACACACATTCACTCAAGTATTTACAGAAATATACAGTGTTAATGTGTGTATGTGTATGTTTATATTTTTGGCAGAAACTCCCTATTACATGTATTATTATAAAAAGCGATTCCTTCCCTCTTCCCCCTTCCAACCACAATTCCCTCAGAAACTTTTCCATGCCATTTTCAAAACTGACATATAGTATGACATAATGTGTACAGACCATGATTTGTAGTTTATTTCCCACTAACAGAAATAGGGGTTGTTTCCAGTTTTTTTTAACAATAATAAACAACAATTTAATGAAAATCTTTGTTATTCCTTGTTCTTAAGTGTATTAAAACTGGATATATAACAAGAAATAAAACACACAATTTTTAAATTTTTTGAGATTACCTATTTCCCATAAGTCTATCATATTTAATATTAAACTCTTTAGCCAAGTGAAAACAATTACTTGACTGTTTTCATATGTTTCTTGACCATACGCATTTTCTGCTGTGTAAATTAGTGTTTATATTACCTGCCTTATTTTCCATTAGTCTGTTATTTTCATTTCATAAACGCTTCACATATTTTAATATGAATCCAATGTCTGTTATATATGTACTCTTTCCTATCTGCATTTTCCTTCTAGTACTATTTATGGTAGAGTTTTTGGTAACAGAGACTTTTTAATTTTTATATAATCAAATTTATCAATCTAGATTTATGGCTTATAATTTTGATTTACATAACCCAAAGTCACAAAATCATTCTCAATTATTTCCTTTTAAAACTTTAAAAATTCTGGGGCGCCTGGGTGGCGCAGTCGGTTAAGCGTCCGACTTCAGCCAGGTCACGATCTCGCGGTCCGTGAGTTCGAGCCCCGCGTCGGGCTCTGGGCTGATGGCTCAGAGCCTGGAGCCTGTTTCCGATTCTGTGTCTCCCTCTCTCTCTGCCCCTCCCCCGTTCATTCTCTGTCTCTCTCTGTCCCAAAAATAAATAAACGTTGAAAAAAAAAATTTTGTTTATTATATTTTAGAACCTTATTTCAACTAGAATTCATTTTTTGTGACTTAAGTGGTGAAAATGGGTAACTCTAGGTTTTACCAAATACTTGTCAATTTTTCCAATTTTTAAGTAGTCTGTAGGTTCTCTACTAATTCAAATCAGTTATAATTATTCGGTAATAATTTTCCATATACATGCAGGTCATTTTCTTTCCAAATGATCAGTTTTTTTAATTATGTACCAAATAACAAGTATTTTCATTATTTTCTACTATGGCAAATTCTCTCCTGTCTTAGCTGTAAATTGTCTTAGTTGATTTCTACTTTCAACTGAGATGGAATGGGAGGGACCAGACTTAACTTCCTAACATAAACAATGAAATACATGCAACAATATTTTTCAAGGCATTTAATTTTAAGTAAAAAAGGAAAGAGTGATCACTCACAGCCAAGAAAAAAGCAAAATTAGCCCTACAAGCACCATAGCCCACTGTCTTGAGTGTTTCAGAAAATGGAGCAGGGAGGGGAAGCCCACACACAGTCTAGTAGACTTCCTGACTTGAGATGCTGGAGCTGGAAATCCGAGGAAACCCAGGTAGCTTTAAATAGGCCTGACGTCAACGGATGCTATGTTACTCACCTAAAAAATCTCACAAGAACTGTTGCCAAGTAACTTAACTGCATCCCAGAACAAGTTCAATCATACTTATATCAACACAAAAATGTCCAGCACCTAAGAAGGTAAAAGTTACCACATCTAGCATTCCATTTTAAAAAGGAATGGGAGGGGCACCTGGGTGGCTCAGTCGGTTAAGCAGCCGACTTCCGTTCAGGTCATGATTTCCCGGTCTGTGAGTTCGAGCCCCGCGTCAGGCTCTGTGCTGACAGCTCAGAGCCAGGAGCCTGTTTCAGATTCTGTGTCTCCCTCTCTCTGACCCTCCCCCGTTCATGCTCGGTCTCTCTCTGTCTCAAACATAAATAAACATTAAAAAAACAAAAAAATAAAAAGGAATGGGAAAAGAAATACAACCCCAAATTAAGAGAGAAATTACCAACCAAATGTAAACCAGAACAACGTATTAATATTAAGGGTAATGGCACTAAATTGGTTATTGCAACTGTATTCCACATGCTTGAAAGTTAAGGGAATTATAATAGAGTATGCTGAGTAGAGACATGGAAAATATAAAAAATATTAAAAAGAGTCCAAATCAAAATTCCAGAGCTTAAAATTGCTATGTTAGAAATGGAAAAATCCTCTGCATGGCTGATTAGATATTATAGCAGAAATAAATGATCAACTTGAAGACCTAGCAGTAGAGACTATAGAATATGAAACAGAGATCAAAGGCTAAAAATATAATGAAGAGAGAATTACTGAGCTATATGACAACTTCAAACAGAGTAATGTAGATGTGTAATTAAAAGTTCCATAGGGAGAGGAAAAGAGCGTGTACAGAAAAAAAAATTGAAGAATAATGGCTAAAATTCTACAAGTTTGAGGAAACTAGAGAGGACAGTATGAAAAATTCCCCAAATGCAAAAGGCAAGACACTTATTTAAAAACTGCACCAAAGCATGTCATGATCAAATTGCTCAAAGTCTTAAAAGTGACCAGGAAAAAGGAGACACATTACATATAAAGGAATAAAGACAAGGATGACAAAAGATTTATCAGAAACAATGTGAGCCTAGTCATAGTAGAATAACATCTTCTAAGTGCTGGAAAAAAACCTGTCAACTAGAAATCTATACCTAGCAAGGGACAGGGAGGTAAGGATGGAGGGATTATAAAAGACACAAGGAAATTTGAGGAGGGATGATGAATACGTTCACTATCTTGATTGTGGTGATTTCACAGGTATATACATATGTCAAAATTTATTAAACTATGCACTTTTGCGGACTTCAAGCTGTATTACAAAGCTGTAATCATCAAGACAGTATGGTACTGGCACAAGAATACTCTGATCAATGGAAAAGAATAGAAAACCCAGAAATGGGCCCACAAACGTATGGCCCACTAATGTTTGACAAAGCAGGTAAGAATATCCAATGGAATAAATATAGTCTCTTCAGCAAGTGGTGCTGGGAAAACTGGACAACGACATGTAGAAAAATGAACCTGGACTACTTTCTTATGCCATACACAAAAATAAACTCAAAATGGATGAAAGACCTAAATCTAAGACAGGAAGCCATCAACACCCTCGAGGAAAAAGCAGGCAAAAACCTCTTTGGCCTTGGCTGCAGCAACTTCTTACTTAATTCGTCTCCAGAGGCAAGGGAAACAAAAACAAAAATGAACAATTGGGACCTCATGAAAATAAAAATCTTCTGCACAGCATAGGAAACAATCAGCAAAACTAAAAGGCAACTGATGGAATGGGAGAAGACATTTGCAAACGACATATCAGATAAAGGATTAGTATCCAAAATCTATAAAGAACTTAACAAACTCAACACCCAAAGACAAATAATCTAGTGAAGCAATAGGCAAAAGACATGAATAGACACTTCTCCAAAGAAGACATCCAGATGGCCAATCGACACATGAAACAATGCTCAAAATCACTCATCATCATCAGGGAAATACAAATCAAAACCACAATGAGATACCACCTCACACCTGTCAGAATGGCTAACGTTAACAACCCAGGCAACAACAGATGTTGGTGAGGATGCGGATAAAGAGGATCTCTTTTGTACCACTGGTGGGAATGCAAACTGGTGAAACCACTCTGGAAAACAGTGGGGAGTTTCCTCGAAAAATTAAAAACAGAACTACCCTACAACCCAGCAATTGCTCTACTAGGTATTTATCCAAGGGATACAGGGATGCTGTTTTGAAGGGGCACATGCACCCCAATGTTTATAGCAGCACTATCAACAATAGCCAAAGTATGGAAAGACCCCAAATGTCCATCGATGTATGAATGGATAAAGAAGATGTGGTATATATATATATATATATATATATACACACAATGGAGTGTTACTCGGCAATCAAAAAGAATGAAATCTTGCCATTTGTAACTACGTGGATGGAACTAGAGGGTATTATGCTAAATGAAATTAGTCAGAGAAAGACAAGTATCGTATGACTTCACTCATGTGAGGACTTTAAGGCATACTTATTTTATTTTTTTTTAAGGCATACTTATTTTAAAATGCTCCAACGAACTCTTCAATGTATAAACAACAGTGGAATTATCCCTTCACCAAAGGATAACATCTAGTTTTCTATCCAATAACATCCAGTTATTGTCCAGTAATATCTATTTCCTCTACACTATTTCAAATTTCGCACCTCTGACTGATCAGATTTGGAAATGGTTTCTCAGGATTCCATAAAGTGTGATGAATCTACCTAAAACACAAATAGAGAAAAAGGTACTGGTGGTAGTGACTATAGTCCAGAACTTAGCTCATATCCATCCAGATGGGCAGAATCAGCAAAGTTTTCTTACTCTGCACTTAGTGCAAGTTTCTCATTCTGCCTATCTGGCTGTCTCTGGCTGTGCTCACTGCAGCATCTCTCTCCCTCACACTTGAAAGTGCACTGGGAAAACTTCCAATGCTGGTGACTATGCCAGGTCAGCAGTCCAGTTGCTCTTGCTGCCAGTTTTATGGCCTAAAAATCAACATAGGTATTGGGCAATAAAATGCCCCTGGATGTCACCCTCAGACTTCTCTGACAATCCAGCTCTCATAAAACTCCAGCTGGCTGGCTATTCATTTTGCTCTTATGGATTCTATCGCCTAAAAATCAAAGTCAAAATTTTTATCAATGGAAGCTTTGAAGTGAGGGAATGTTGAGTATTTTCTATACCTTAGCAATTGGCATGGGGGTTTTATCCTTGGTCCTAATTACCAACTTAGAGCTAGTGTTGCATGCTGCCTAACAGCAAGATAAAATTATATGCTGGGATTTGAAGGAAAGATAATTTGTACTTTCCCCCATCCCCAAGTTTCATCCCAGGAAATGCATATTTTAATGCAGGAAATTATTATGTTGCACAGCATAGAGGATTGCACAGCATCAGGTAGTTGTGAATAATGCTGCAAGGAACATGGGAATGCAGATATACTGTTTTTACTTCCTTTTGATAAATACTGAGAAACGGCAATGCTGTATCATATAGTAGTTCTAGTTTAAAATTTTGAGGAACCTCCATACTCTCTTCCATAGTAGATACACCTATTTACATTCCCACCATCAGTGCACAAGAATTCCTTTTTTCTCCACACCCTCACCAACAGTTGTCAGTTCTTGTCTTTTTGAAGATGGCCATATTAACAGGTATGTATGAGGTGACATTTCATTGTGTTTTTGATTTCCAGTTCGTTGATGATAAATGATGCTAAGTACCTTTTCATGTGCCTGTTGGCCATTTGCATTTCTTCTTTGAAAAAATTCAGTTCCTCTGCCCATTTTCAAATCAGAATTTTTTTTTTTGCTACAGAACTGTGTGAATTCCAATATATTTTAGATATTAAGTCCTTACCAAATATATGATTAGCAAACTTTCTCTACCATTCTACAAATTGTCTTTTCATTTTAATACAACTGAGTTGATTTCGTGTGTGGTGTAACATAGGGATCCAGTTTGCCCAACATCATATATTGAAGACTGTATCCTTTACCAATTGTATATTCTAGTAGTCTTTGCATTTCTATACCTCCCTCACAAGGTGAACCCTTCTGCTTCCCTCTATGTGTGTGTCTCATTCCCTCCTCCGTATGTGAGCAAAAGATGATGGGGAATGACACATTTGCAGACAGCCTCAGGTTTACATGATGCCAGCTTGCTGATCCCCAAGTATGCTCTATATATTAATATCTACATAAAGATAAGCTAGCCCTCCTTTTGTAATATTTAGACAATACACTGGTTGTCTGGCCAGGCCCTGATCATATTACCCTTGTTAAGTTTGATAGAACATGATTGACATCCCTGTCAGGGAAGGGAAATTTTCAAAGGAAATTGTGTGTACTTACAAGAAGGTGGAAATGATCCTCGGCAGATAAAAGAGTGAATGTTTCTTATGGGAAGAAAAAGAGAAGCTCTAAAAGCAAATGAATCAAGGACTGACATGACCTCATGCAAACCAGTTCTTTTCTTTGACCCTAAACTCCATCAAGTAAACAAAAGACCTCTCACATGTGATAGAAAGTCCAGTGGATAAACAAAAATATGTTCATGCTTAGCACACCAAGCATTCTTTGCTTTGCACTGGCAGTCTCTGATTACAGAAAATTCATGCTTATGAAGTGAAAATAAAATACTGTCAACATTTATATAGTATTCATTATTTGCTACATTCTGTTCTAAGTGCTACACATATATTAACTTATTTAACCTTCCCAACAACCCTGTGATGAAGCTATTATTAATATTGCTAGTTAAGAGGTTAGTAAACAGCAGAGCTAGAATTGAGACTCAGTCACTGTCTGCTGTGGAATGTGATCACCTCTCCCTATGCTTCCTTTATCTCAGTATGTAGTTGACTCCCAATATGACTTTTCAGAACGGGGAGTACACAACAAAATATAGGCATTTTAACAGAAGAGCCTTGTATATTTTCTTTTTTCTTAATCATGAAACACTACCCTTCTCTGGGTAAACTTTAAGGAACGATTTTAATTCTCTTTGAAAATTTCTCTACTATGGGGTGCCTAGGTAGCTCATTGAGTTAAGCATCTGATTTCAGCTCAGGTCAATATCTCAGTTCATGGATTCAAGCCCGACGTCAGGCTCCACACTAGGAACCTACTTGGGATTCTCTCTCTCCCTTTCTCTTTGCCCCTCCCCCACTCGTGCTTTCTCTTTCTCAAAATAAGTAAACCAAAAAATTATTTAAAAATTTCTCTATTAGCACATTTGGTTTCGTAACAGCTGTGTTTCTTATCTTTAGGGTATTCTTAAGATACTGCTCACTTCCTTTTTTTAATTTCACGTGTTATAGGTACTCTGATGCATTCAATCTTTTGAAAGGCCAGAAAGTGTTTGCTATTTAAGAGTTGCTTAACCACGGGAAGAATCTTAGTTCTATATACCCCTTCGCTAGAGATGAGAGGTTTTGAGGAGGTTAACACTTTCTTCACTGCTGTTTCACAGGAATAATAATTTGGGTGCCTATCCTGTACCAGGCCCCATGGTGAATACTTTTTCACCTCTATCATCCCCTTAGAGGTATAAAATCAGCTCTCCACAAGCAAAGGCCATTCTGTGTACACACAGAATTGTATGTCTTGTTATCAAAGGGGTTCTCAGGCCCTCTTTCATCATCATCACAGGCAGAATTCTCTTAATTGAGCGCAAGTCCTCTAAGTGGGTCTCTGAAATAGGCGGAAAGTAATTTTCTGCTGAATTAAGCAAGGTTGTAAACTCAAAGAGGATAGCTCCCTATAAAGGCTTATGGGATTGCAAATCAATGTAAACAATTTACTTCAAAGGCCTCTGCTTGATTCGGCATTTAATGGGGAAATGTGCTTCTTCAATAGTACTTCTAAAGCTTAAATAAAATTGTCATATAGATTCTCCACATTTTGACATTTCTAATTATTATAATAATTTGACAGATTTTTGGGAATGCAAGCTGGTGCAGCCACTCTGGAAAACAGTATGGAGGTTCCTCAAAAAACTGAAAATAGAACTATCCTACAACCCAGCAATTGTACTACTAGGCATTTATACAAGGCATACAGGTGTGCTGTTCTGAAGGGACATATGCACCCCCATGTTTATAGAAGCACTACCAATAATAGCCAAAGTATGGAAAGAGCCCAAATGTTCACCGATGGATGAATGGATGAAGATGTGGTATACACACACACACACACACACACACACACACACACACGATGGGGTATTATTCAGCAACGTAAAAGAATGAAATCTTGCCGTTTACAACTACATGGATGGAACTGGAGGGTATTATGCTAAGTGAAATTAGTCAGAGAAAGACAAAAGTCATATGACTTCACTCATATGAAGACTTTAAGAGACAAAACAGATGAACATAAGGGAAGGGAAACAAAAATAATATAAAAACAGGGAGAGGGACAAAACAAAAGAGACTCATAAATATGGAGAACAAACTGAGGGTTACTGGAGAGGTTGTGGGAGGGGAGATGGCTAAATAGGTAAGGGGCACTAAGGAATCTACTCCTGAAATCATTGTTGCAGTATATGCAACTAATTTGGATGTAAATTTTTTAAATTGGATTTTTTTAATTGGATGTAAATTTTTTAAATTGGAGTAAATGCAACTAATTTGGATTTTTTTTAAAAAAATTTTTTTTTAAATGAAGTCTTCATAGGGCGCCTGGGTGGCGCAGTCGGTTAAGCGTCCGACTTCAGCCAGGTCACGATCTCACGGTCCATGAGTTCGAGCCCCGCGTCAGGCTCTGGGCTGATGGCTCAGAGCCTGGAGCCTGTTTCCGATTCTGTGTCTCCCTCTCTCTCTGCCCCTCCCCCGTTCATGCTCTGTCTCTCTCTGTCCCCAAAAAAATAAACGTTGAAAAAAAAATTAATAAAAAAAATAAAATAAAATAAAATGAAGTCTTCACAAAAAAAGACATAGGGTACTGAGTAACATTACTCTACTTTTCTTTTTACTAATTTACTCTAATACTGTACTAAAGAACATACATGAAATTTCCCTAGTCTAAAGGATATATGCCTATTATAAAGGATAAATACCTATTCCTGCAAATGAAAAGTCCAGATGCCATTATATGGTGTTTTGTACCCTTAAATCAAATATTTTTTCTTTAAAATTATTTTCCATATTAAACTAAACAAAAATATTTGAAGTAGCCAATTTATAAAAAAAGTTTTAAATGGCATCTATATTATATGTTAAAATCAAATTAAACATACAAAATTATACAAACCTGTTTAAATACTTTTAGGTAGGAGGAAATCTGAGTGTGATTTTTAGAGAAAGTGTTACTGATCACAGAAGTTAAATTAATGACCCTCTAAATCACCTGCATTGTATCAACACCCATTCTCAAGTAACAAATAGAGGTTTTGAGTAAAGGTCTGACTAACCTACAGGTTAGTTTCTGAATCTAACATTTAATAATTCTACAGAAGTTCTGCTTACCTAGAATCATACTACAATAATATTTGCTGTTTTGAGGACACATTATAAAATAATGAAAACAAATAAGAATACTTTATACTACTACAAAACCCCTATTATGAAGCCTGTAAACAGTGTGTCAGAAACAGTATAATTTTTCTCATACTTCTCAGCTAAATGTCCACAAGTGTATGCTAACTAGTGACTGAATAATAAAAGTTGATATGCTGGCATTTTGCAGTATCATGTTTTATAACCTATGATAGTGACTCTATAGTTTAAAATCCACTATTTTCCTTAATGTAGAGCCAACAAACCCATGTTTAATTCAGACGGTACCTGAATACCATCTAAAGATGAGAGCATTCTTGGGCATCTCTGCCCTAAAGAACTGTAATTTTGTCTTCACATATGGACTACCGTGCTTGTGTAAATATTCTTCAAATCAATAACCTGTATTTAATATGTGTAAAAAACAGAGAAATGGGGTTCAAATGCTTTGGCACAGACCTTTTTTCCCTTGTTCTGTTTTATTACTAAAAAAAAAGTCAGCCATGTGCATTTCAGTGATTTTATTATTGTATCATTACTTTTGACTACACTGAGAAGAATTTTCATGGACCAAGTTTCATGAAACTTTACTCTCAAGTAGATGAGAATAACTGAGACAAATTCTCATTGTGAACATGTTTATAAAATGTCCTTTAAAAAAGATTATTCACACAATTCTAATAACATTCTTTTCTTTAAATTTTGGACTTTAGTATACAAGTTACTACCTCAAAGGACAATGCAAGAAAACTCTTATTTTAATTTTTTATCCCCCTTTCCCCCTATTTCTACACCTCCTTCAACTTCTGCAACCAAACAACCATTCTATACTGTTAAGTGATTTTTTTTGTTTCCTATGTGTTTTATAAAACATGTATTATTGTATTATGTATATGTATTTTTAATTTTTATGAATGCTAATGGACTTCATAGCTTACTTTGGTTTGTTTAACTCTCCTCACATGAGCACTTAGGTTTTTGTTTTGCTTTGATTTTCATTTTTTTATCATAAAATTTACCTACAGTAAAATGCACAGATCTTAAGAGTACATTTTGATGAGTTTCAATCAAAGCATTAATTTGTATAACCATTACCCCCAATGAGATATAGAATAGTTCCATCACTGCACAAAATTTTCTTTTCACTCCTTTCATCAGTCCTCAACCACTATTTTGATTTCTATCAATAATATGAAGACAAAATTTGCAAATCAGGAAATAGTTAAAATTATTCCAGAACAAGTGAGGAACTGAACAAACTGAATGCTAAAATATCAAACAGTTTATAAGACTTATTCCTGAAATTCTGCAGTTGAATTGTATGATATCATGACTTGTTGGAAGAATCTTTTGACAGAACGCCTATTTTTAATTGGAAAAATTTACATTCTATACTAGAGAATTAAATTGTGAAGGCCTATGATTTGCATCCAAATATGGTAAAATATTCAAAAGGATTTTAAATAGAATTTATGAGTTTGGGCTTTAGAAAGAAAGGTTTTATCAAAGAAACTTCTAAAGGAGGCTAAAAAGGCCGTACCTGGAAAATACATGGATTAAAATATATATATCAATAGGGGCAGAATGAAGATTGAGAATATTTACCATTTAGAGAAAAACCTGCTTGGATGTTTCCAGGTGACTCACCAAGGAAAGAATATTTTCTCTATTTAAAAAATATGGTCTTTAGAGAAGAAGTCCATTAAAAATATAAAACGTTTCAAAATTACTAATTATAAAATTTTTTTTAATATTTTATTTTTTTAAGTAATCTCTGTACCCAACATGGGGCTCAAACTTATAGCTCTAAGATCAAGAGTCTCATGTTCTCTGACTGACACAGCTAGGTACACCAATAATAAAATTACTTTTTAAAGTATTGGAATCATCTGGCAAAATAAAAATAAAACCTGTTGAAAAAAGGGTCCTTCAGAAAAATACCTGTAATACAGTATTATAAATAAAGTTTAAAAAGTGATTAAAATATGTGCATATGTACCAAAATTAAACAAATTGTGCTATTTCAATGTTAGAAAATCAATGATTCAAAAAAAAATTTTAGTTTAATGTACACAAATGCATGTTATTTTCATTTTGAGAAAATTAAAATTAAAAATAATTTGAGAAAAAATATTTTATAAATTCATACAGATAATAAAGCTAATTTCTCAGTCAACAAATATTTAAAAACTAAATTACTTCAATTATTTTAGCACCTTAGTGCCCTTGTTTAGACAATAAATTATACAGTTGTCATTATAAAAGGGAAATGTCCTTGAGACTTTTAAGTTTATTTATTTGAGAAAGAGAGAGCATGTGTGCAAGTAAGCAGGAGAAGGGGCGAGAGGGAGAAAGAATCCTAGGTAGGCTCCGTGATTAGCATGGAGTTCTGGAGCCTGACATGAGGCTGGATCTCTCTAATCATGTGATCATGACCTAAGCTGAAATCAAGAGTCAGACGTTTAACCAATGTGGCCACCCAGGCACCCCTCCTTGAGACTTTTTATATATGACATTTGCTCTCTAAGAACATAAAAGTAAAATCTACAATTATGGATTACCTTTTTTGTTTCTTCTTTGGATACTTCTTCCTCCCTGGAATGGTAGCTTTCCATGGGAGCACAGACATTCTGTCTCCTTCACTACTTTAAGGCTGAGCATTTAGAATACTGCCAAAAGTAGTACAGGATGACTAACAAATTTTCAAATATGGTCTTTCATATGGTATAGGTTCATTTTCATCAGAATTAATAGGAATTTGCATTCCCCCTGTATCCACTTTTATGAAATTGTTTTTATTTGTGACCAGACGGTCAGGGCAGTAAAATGAATTTTACCTTATATTTATTGTTTATAACATTTTTAAAACTATCTTTGTATTACTAATCTATGATAGAAAAAATACTTATAATACTCAAGAGTTTTAAAAGTTCAATATTAAAAGATTCTCTATTTTTAAACACAGCCAGAATTTCCCCTGGAATAACGGTATTGAGTTATTTCTCAGTATTTCTGCCTAAATAATCAATGGTTCTGCATTAATGTATATTTACCATATCAGTCAGCAGTAATGGAAACTTGTGAATTAATGATTTGCAAATCACAATGATTTTATGTTTTTAGTGGGTGGCAAGAAGCATGAGCCATCAAAGATCACCTAACTCTTTTCTAAGCATTGAGTTTTTTTTGAAGATACATTTCAGTCCCTCCAAGTAGTGAATCATGAGGCTGAATTCCAATAAAAAAAAAAGGTTAGAGAGGGAGGGAGCCAAAACATAAGAGACTCTTAAAAACTGAGAACTGAGGGTTGATGGTGGGGGCTGGGAGGGACGGGAGGGTGGGTGATGGGTACTGAGGAAGGCACCTGTTGGGATAACCACTGGGTGTTGTACGGAAAGCAATTTAACGATAAATTTCATATTAAAAATTAAAATAAAGTAAAATAAAATTAAAAAAAATAAATATAGAAATCCCCCTGTAAGTTGATACTAGCATTTGAATCTGCTTTCTTCCTGCAAACATGACGATTCCAGAAGAGGAGGCAAAGAGATTAAGAAAATGAGTAGTGCTTTTGATAGCCTACCAGGCCAGGAAGACAAAAAATAAGAAGCATATTATTATTAGTTTCCCTAAGAGGTTTTACTGTCCAGCAGATAATAGACTGACCTGTACATTTAACTCATCTCTTAAGAATATTTAATTATTTTGTAATACAACTATGTTTTTATATAAATCATATTAACTTTTCCCTTTTGAATATCATTAAGGAGTAGTAGATTCTCACAGACTCAATTTGTTCCAATTAGCAATAATTATTAGTCTTTTCAAGTCTTACTTTGTACCAATTTAGCTAATGGAAACACCATAAACTTGGCTTCTTCAAGGCTATGCTAGTATTTCAAAAGACCTTTGACTTCTGGCAATAAGATATTTCAAACACTTTTTATTTTTAACGTTTCCCTGGCCAGAGACATGAAATCATGTACTCTTCAAATAATACTTCTAATGTACAGTGAAATAGAGTCTAAAATATAAGTAGTAGGTATGAATATTATATTTTTTCCTCAATACCCATTACTGGTATTTACATTCTGTTGGTTCTCTTTGGTGACAATGCTGAAAAATACACTTTTACTAGAGTCATTAGTTCATACTCATATTTCCTAATGAACCTCAATTAATAAAACACTTAATTTTTTTCCATTATAAAATTTTAAGTAATCTTTCTACATTGTACCTTCTTGATTTTTACCATTCTCCCAAGCTTTAATTTTTCCCAATTTCCCTTACTAGAGTTTACACTGACCATACCTACACACACACAAATAACCTACTACATTAGATTCAGCTCAGGCTCAAACTATCACTACCAAAAGCACAGTAACAGAGTATCTGTGAACAATTAACTGGGATGTGAACTTATTTTTACTAGTATGTCAAAACCACATTTGCTAAATTAATCATTATCATACAAAGTTTAGCCCCACTCAAAATTATGGATACCCATTGCCAATTATCACCTCTAATTTTGATCATTTCTCCAATAACATTTTCTTCATGTCCCTAGCTTAAAGAATTTAGAGTCATTTCTTACTTCTGGTCAAATAAAATTTACTTACTTCAGAAAATATTTAATTATAAATTAATTTTATTTTGATCAAAGGGTTACAGATACTTACTAATATAATAAGATGAGAGTAAGAATGGAACTTCCTCTTCTAATAATCACAAGCAAGGTAATTCAAACCAATAGTCCCAGAGAGAATAACTAGTAACTGGACAAAATATTAAAAGTATCTGCTGAAGGCACTGGAGACCCAACAAGGCACTAAAATTTTGAAACCCAGACCCAAAAGAAGGCAGTGAGGGGAGTCCAGCATTTGGAGCTACATTTCTCCAAATGCTACTTGCTAAATTGAGAAGAGGTTGAGAAGCTGAAAAGCTGAGGTATGATTTTGACAACTGCATGCTAGTGGAACAAAATTAGAGTCAGAACGTAAGAAGAGGCACCTCACATGTCTCCACTCTCTGTGCTGAGGTCATTTAACATGGGAATAAGCATAAATGTGGAAACATACTAGCTCTATGACTTTGACTTGCTTGAGCTACCTGTCAGAAGCAAATACATTCCTCTGAAGGAAGAACATCATCCAAAACTTAAAATTATTTCTATATTTTGTTTTCATACTACATGTGTGACTGCCATTCAAAATTAAAGTGGACTAAGAGGAATAAAACAACATAAATATAAAAGAAGAGAAACAACAGACAATAAAAATGAATGCTCATGGAATACAGATAATGAAGGCACAAAGCCTATAATTAAAATAAATGTAGTTACAATGTTCAAGGAGATAAGATGAAAATAAAATAAGGCTTACAGGAGAAAACTGGAAAAGAAAGTCTAAATTCTAGAACTGAAAAATACAATCTCAAAAGTAATAACTCTAAAAATGGATTTAATAGCATATTATAAAAGTAATTATTCACTTACCGGAAATAATCAACAGAAATTTTCTAGCAATAAGTATGGAAAGATTTTTTAAAAAGAAAAGAAAAAAAGTAAAGAAAAATACAGATGAAAGAGTAAAAGACCCAGGGGATAGAAAGAAAAATTGCAATATATGTATGTGTGTAATTGGAATGGCAGAGAAAAAGGGATAGAAGATAGGTAGGAACAAGACTGGAAAAGAAATGGTGGAGAAATTTCGAAACTGAAGGAAAAAAATCAAGCCATAGCTGCAGAGCACCCAACAAGTTAAATCAAAATAAAAACATACAATTTCTACTTCTATCCAGATTCACCAAAAAATAAGAAACAAGTTAAAACTGGAACACAATATACAAAAGAATGGTTTTCAATATATAACACATCAGGAAATGAAAGACAGTAATTCCTGAAAGGAAGGAAATAAATGAGCTGAGGCCTACAACTGCCAGAATTTACATCCTGGATAAAGAATCCAGTTCATGTACAAAGAGTGGGAAGCCAATAGTGTCTTGGTTCCCTGAGGTGAGGTAACAGAGTTGTGAGTCCTACACAGCTATGACATATATAGTAGAATTCCAGAGACAAGAGGGCTACACCAACAGAAACTCTGGAAACCTACAGAGGTTTCAAGTCTTCAGTTGAGGACTCATTAGCACAGGTGTATGAGGACACTATATGAACCAAGAGAAAGCATCATGGGGAAAAAAAGGAGAGGAAACAAACAGCAATGGTCTTGCTTCAGCCAAAGTGATAAATCTCAATTACAAAAATATAGCACAAAATATGCAGCACCAAAAAAGTTAAAATTCACAATGCCTACCATTCAACGAGAAATTACTGGCAAAAAAAAAACAAGGAAGAAGGAAAATATGGTACATAAGAAAAATAAATTAAGAGAAAGTGACAGAGTAATAACAAAGATAATAAAACTAGTAGACAGGAACATTAAAACAGGTTTATAGTTGTACTTTATAACTTAAAAAAAACATAGGAAATAATGACTTATTAAAAAGAGATGAGAGATATGTATTCTTTAAAAAGACCCAAATTGTACTTTTAGAGATGAAAATAATAATATCAAAGATAAAACATACACACACACACACACACACACACACAGGCTATGATTAATAGCAAATTGGACACTGCTGCCAAAAAGATTAGTGAACTTAAAAACTAAAAAAAACTGTACAAAATAAAATAGAAAAATAAAAATACATGAACAGTGTGTGAGTGAGCTGTTGGACAACTTTGAATTGCCTAATATATATGTGCCCATAGTTCATGAAGAAAAAGTAGAAAGAGAAGGAAAAAACCATGTACTGAACAAATAATGCTTGAAAATTTCGATCTCAATTAAAACTACCAACCACACAGACCCAAAAAGCTTAAATCACCAGAAGCAAAAGAACCAAAACTACATCAAAGCACATCTAAATTAAACTGCTTAAAACTAGAGGTAAAGAAATAATCTTACAATTAACCAGAGGGAAAATACACAGTATATACACATGACAAGAAATAGAGATGACAGCATACTGCTCACTGGAAGTAAGGCAAGCCAGAAGACAAGAGAATAACATCTTAAAGGACTGAGGTGGGACGGGGGAATACTTGTCACTCTAGATTTATATTTCCAGCAAATATTTTTAAAAGATAAGAAGAAAGTGAGGTTTTTTTAATCACACAAAATCTCAAAGAATTGTCACAAGAAGACTTGCAATTAAAGAAAAGTTTAAAGATGTCCTTAGAGCAGAAGGAAAATGATAACCAAATGAAAATATGAATTTACACAAAGTAAGAGAAAATACCAGAAATAACTCAATGGGTACCAATAAAATATATTCTTATTATTTACATATTTTTGAAAGATTACTGACAGCTTAATGTAAAAGGAATAACAATGCACTGAGGGAATTAGAACACATGGAGAAGAAAAATATATGGCAATGAAGGTACAAAAGTCAGGCAAGGAGAGATGGATATATTCAGTTTTAAGGTCCATGCATCATAAATGAGGTGGCATAACATCTATTTGATGGCTGATTGTGATATATCAATGATGGATACTATATAACCCCAAAACAACTATAAGCATAATACCAAAAAAGTTATAGCTAATAAAATAACAAAGAAGAGAAACAAAATACTAATAAAATTAATTCAAAGAAGGCAGAGAAGAACAGAAATAACAGCGTGATAGATTAGTAGCATGCTAGATTTTAACTTAACCATATTAATAATCACATGAAATATAACTAACCTAATCATTCCCATCAAAAAGCAAGGACTATCAGGGAATAGGAGGCTGGGAAGACGGTTGAGTAAGAGGACCCTAACTTCACCTGGTCCCCCAGATATAACTAGATAACATTCATATCAGTATAAATAGTCCAGAATACTACATGAAAACTGACAGAACTCCACAACTAAAGGTAGAGAAGAGGACACATCAAAGACAGTAGGAAGGGCAGACATGCAGTGGTAAGCTAAAGGGACCACAGTATCCACACAAGGGAGGGACCTGTAGGCACAGATAAGTGAGAGAAACAGACTGTCACACCAAGCAGCCCACACAGGGAAGATGAATCCCCCTAACATTTGGCTAAGAAAGCAAGAGGTGCCAAATTTCATGAGTTCTTACAACCAATGGGACTTAAAGCCTGGAATTTCAAAAATAAACCAGCTTGGTTCTGGGAGGGTCCCAAGGGAGATGGGAAGTTGAGTGACTGCCCTTAAAGAGAAAGCACAACAAACAATCTGCAGAAATATAGTGTACAACCAGCAATTTGAAAAATGCCTGGAACACATGGGAGGGAGAATTATTTACTCATTTCACAGAGTGCCTGGAGGGTCAGAATTCACAGGAAGACTCCTCCAGTAACAAAGGAGCTGGCAGTCACCATTTCCCTCCCTTGACTCGCAGCATAAATTCAGAGCCACCTGCGGGAAGCAGCACAGCACCCACACACACTACCTAACTTGCTTACACCAAGCCCTGTCACCCATGAACTTCTGGGGATCTTCCATTTCTAGTCACATTTGCCTTGGTCCTGGTAATGCTGGTCCACTCCACCAGAGGAATGACACAAACCTTGCCAATACAATGTCTCTCCACCTGTACATTTCACCTGCCTTGGTCTGGTGCCAGCAGGGAGCCCTGTTGAACCCCACCCACACCTTGTTAAAACTGTGCACCCCACCCAGGCACACACTGTGGATGGGCCGAAGCACCCCTGGTCCAAGTGGCAGGAGGGGAAGGTCTTATTTTATAAGCAGACTGGTGCATACCTTATTAAAACTATGTAACCAATCCCAGCCAGGGATCAAACACTGCTCACAATAAGCAAAGAGAGCCACTGCAGATGAGTGGACTGGAAGAAAAATCAGCCAGAACACAACAGCAGGGCACATACAACTTACATAGGAAAAAACCTGAAGCACCAGGCTCTGGTGAACAGGGGACATGGCACTGCAGTGTACTACAAGAACTCTTCTTCATAAGGTTATTACTATAATGAGCAGGAGAAATAGATGAATTTCCAAACACAAAGAACCAGATGCAGAGAATTAGATGAAATGAGGAGAGGAATATGTCCTCAGTGAAAAAACAGGACAAAGCCACAACAGGAGATCTAAAAGAAATGGATATAAATAATACGTCTGATAGAGAATTTAAAATAATGATCATAAATATACTCCCTGGACTTGAGAGATGAGTGGAAGACATCAGTGAGACCCTGAACAAGGAGATTAAAAAAGAACCAATCAGAGATGAAGGACACAATAAATGAAAGTAAAAATACACTAGATAGAATATATAGCAGGTTAGAAGAAGCAGAGGAATGAGTAAGTGACCTGGAGGACAGACTAATGGAAAGTAATCAAGCTGAGCAGGTAGTACAATAGAAAAAATAGATACAAAATAAGAATAGACTTAGGTAACTCAGTGACTCATCAAGCATATTAATATTCCCATTATAGGAATCTTAGAAGAAAAACAGAGATTAAAGTGGGCAGAAAATTTATTTGAAGAAATAATAGCCAAAAACTTCAGTAATCTGAAGAAGGAAACAGATATCCAGATCCAGGAAGCACAGGATCCGCCAACAAAATCAACCCAAGGAGCTTCACACAAAGACACATAGTAATTAAAATGGCAAAAAGCAATGATAGAGAATTTGAAAAACAACAAGATGAAAGAAGACAGTTACATACAAGAGAAACCCCAAAAGGAAACCCCATAAGTAGATTTTTCAACAGAAACTTTGCAGACTAAAAGGAAGCGACATTATAGATTCAAAGTGCTGAAAGGAAAAAAAAAGTGCAGTCATAAATACTCTACCCAGGAAAGCTATCATTCAGAAGAAAAGGAGAGTTAAAGAGTTTCCGGGACAAACAAAAGCTAAAGGAGTTTATGACTATTAAATTAGCCCTATAGGAAATGCTGGAGGGGATTCTTTGTGTGGAAAGGAAACACTGTAAAGAAGAGTAACAAAAGTAGGAAACACAAAAGCAGTAAAAAAGAAGTATATCTGGGGCGCCTGGGTGGCGCAGTCGGTTAAGCGTCCGACTTCAGCCAGGTCACGATCTCGCGGTCCGTGAGTTCGAGCCCCGCGTCAGGCCCTGGGCTGATGGCTCAGAGCCTGGAGCCTGTTTCCGATTCTGTGTCTCCCTCTCTCTCTGCCCCTCCCCCGTTCATGCTCTGTCTCTCTCTGTCCCAAAAATAAATAAACGTTGAAAAAAAAAATTAAAAAAAAAAAAAAAAAAAAGAAGTATATCTGTAAAAATCAGTCAAGGGACTCACAGAATAAAATATGTAAACTAGGACACCATATACCTAAAATGTTGGGGTGGGGGGGAAGGTGGTAAGAGGAGTAAAGAATGGGTTCAAACTTAAGTGACCATCCTTAACAAAGACTACTATATGCAGTTGTTATGTACAAACCTAATGGTAACTACAAATTAAAGAACCAGTAATGGATACACAAAAGATGAATAAAGAACCAAAGTATATCACTAAAGAAAGCCAGCACACCATAAGAAAAGGTCACAGAACTACAAAAACAACTACAAAACCAGTAACAAAATGGTAATAAATACCTATCAATAATTTGCATGTAAGTGAACCAAATGCTCCAATCAAAAGATGTAGGGTGACAGAATGGTTAAGAAAACAAGACCTATCTATATGCTGCCTATGACAGACTCATTTCAAACCTAAAGACACATGCAGACTGACAATGAAGAGATGGAGAAACACTTACCATGCAAGTGAATGTCAAAAGAAAGCCAGGGTAGCAATACTTATATTGGACAAAATAGACCTTAAAACAAAGACTGTAACAAGAGACAAAAAAAGAACAACAAATAATAATAAAGGGGATAATCCAACAAGAAGATGTAATGTGTGAATATTCATGCACCCAACACAGAAGCAAGATAGTAATACAATAATATCACAGGACTTTAATACCCCACTTCCATAAATTAACAGGTCACACAAACAGGAAATCAACATGGAAAGAGTGACTTTGAATACCACATTAGACCAGATAGATGTAACAGATATATTCAGAACATTTTATCCTAAAACACCAGAATACACATTCTTTTCTTTTAAAAATTTTTTAAAATGTTTATTTATTTTTGAGAGAGAGAGAGAGAGAGAGAGCGAGAGACAGAGCGACAGAGACAGACCACAAGGGGAAGAGAGAGAGGGAGACACAGAATCTGAAGCAGGCTTCAGGCTCTGAGCTGTCAGCACAGAGCCCGACACAGGGCTTGAACCCACAGACCATGAGATCATGACCTGAGCCAAAGTTGGATGCTTAAGCGACTAAGCCACTCAGGCACTGCCACATTCTTTCCAATGTTCAATGGAACCTTCCAGTGTTCAATGGAAGGTTCCAATGGAAACTTCTCCATAACAGATCATGTATAAGGTCACAAAACAAGTCTCAAAAAAGTCATAAAGATCAAAGTCATACAATACATCTTTTCAGACCACAACACTATGAAACTAGAAATCAACCACAAGAAAAATTCTGAAAAGAACACAAATACATGAAGGTTAAATAACATGCTATTTGAGACAATTGGGAGGTTCATTCAGTTAGGCATCTGACTCTTGATCTCGGCTCAGGTCTTGATCTCAGAGTTGTAAGTTCAAGCCTCATGTTGGGCTACAAGTAAAAAGCCTATTTAAAAAATAAATAAATGTCACTAAACAATGAATGGGTCAAGCAAGAAAGCAAAGAATATCAAAAATTACGTGGAGAAAAATGAAAATGAAAACACAACACTAGGGGCGCCTGGGTGGCGCAGTCGGTTAAGCGTCCGACTTCAGCCAGGTCACGATCTCGCGCTCCGTGAGTTCGAGCCCCGCGTCAGGCTCTGGGCTGATGGCTCAGAGCCTGGAGCCTGTTTCCGATTCTGTGTCTCCCTCTCTCTCTGCCCCTCCCCCGTTCATGCTCTGTCTCTCTCTGTCCCAAAAATAAATAAACGTTGAAAAAAAAAAAATTAAAAAAAAAAAAAAAAAAAAACACAACACTACAAAATCTTTGGGATGAGGCAATTCTAAGAGGGAAGTTTATACTAATACAGCCCTATCTCAAAAAGCAAGAAAATGTCAAACAACCTAACCTTACACCTTAAGGAACTAAAAAAAGAACCAACAAACACAAAACCAGTAGAAAGAAGGAAATAATAAAGATTAGAGCAGAAATAAATGATCTACAAACTAAAAAAACAATAAAACAGATCAATGAAACCAAGAGCTGGTTCTTTGAAAAGATCAACAAAATTGATAAACCTCTAACCAGATTTATCAAAAAAAAAAATAACTGACACCACAGAAATACAAATGATTGTAAGAAAATATTATGAAAAATTATATGCCAACAAGCTGGACAACCTAGAAGAAATTGATACATTCCTGGAACAGGAAGAAAGAAAATTTGAACAGATGGATTAACAGCAAGGAAATTCAATTAGTAATAAAAAAACTCCCAATAAACAGAAGTCCAGGACCAGACAGCTTCGTAGGTAAATTCTACCAAACATCTAAACAGGAATTAATGTCTATTCTTCTCAAATTATTCTAAAAACTAGAAGAGAAAGGAAAACTTCCAAATTCATCTTATGAGGACAGCATTACCCTGATACCAAAGTGATATAAAAACTCAACAAAAAAAGAGAACTACAAGCCAATATCCCTGATGAACACAGATGCAAAATCCACAATATATTAGAAAACTAAATCATACAATACATGAAAAGAATCATTCACCATGATCAAATGGGATTTATTGGGGCGCCTGGGTGGCGCAGTCGGTTAAGCGTCCAACTTCAGCCAGGTCACGATCTCGCGGTCCGGGAGTTCGAGCCCCGCGTCGGGCTCTGGGCTGATGGCTCAGAGCCTGGAGCCTGTTTCCGATTCTGTGTCTCCCTCTCTCTCTGCCCCTCCCCCGTTCATGCTCTGTCTCTCTCTGTCCCAAAAATAAATAAACATTGAAAAAAAAAATTTTAAAACAAATGGGATTTATTCCAGTGATACAAAGGTGGTTTAATACTTGCAAATCAATTGACATGACATGTCACATCAATAAGAGAAAAATAAAAACCATATGATCACTTTAATAAATGCAGAAATGTATTTGACACAGTACAACATCTATTCATGATAAAAACCATCAATAAAGCAGGTGTACAGGGAATATAGCTCAACATGATGAAGGCCATTTATGAAAAACTCACAGCTAATATCATACTCAATGGTGAAAAACTGAGAGTTTTTCCCCTAAAACTGGGAACACAATAAGGATGCCCATTCTTACCACTTTTCTTCAACATAGTACTGGAAATTCTAGCACTGCAATCAGATACCTAACTAAATAAATAAATGCATCCAAGTTGTTAGCGAAGAAGTAAAACTTTCACTATATGTAGATGACATGATACTATATAGAGAAAATCTAGACTGCACCATAAACTTCTAGAACAAATAAATAAATTCAGTAAAGTAATAAGATACAAAATCAATGTAGAGAAATCTGTTGCATTTCTATATATTAATAATGAAGCACTAGAAAGAGAAATTAAGAAATCAATCTCATTTACAACTGCACCACAAATAATAAAATAGCTAGAAATAAACTTAATCAAAGTAATGAAAGACCTGTATTCTGTAAACTATGAAAACACTGATGAAAAAAATTCAAGACAATCACAAAGAAATTGAAAAACATTCCATGTTCATGGTTTGGAAGAATAGGTAGTGTTAAAATGTCTACACTACCCAAAGCAATGTACACATTTCATGCAATCCCTATCAAAATACCAATAGTATTTTTCACAAAGCTAGAACAAACAATCCTAAAATTTATATGAAACCACAAAACCAAGGAGAGTCAAAGCAATCTTGAAAAAGAAAAACAAAACTGGTGGTATCACAATTCCAGACTTCAAGTTATATTACAAAGCTGTAGTAACCAAAGCAGTATGGTAATGGTACAAAAATAGACATGCAAATCAATGGAACAGAAGTTAAAACCCAGAAATGAACCCACAATTATATGGTCAATTAATCTTCAACCAAAGAGGCAAGAATATGCAATGGGAAAAATACAGTGTCTTCAACAAATGATGCTGGGAAAGCCAGACCTCTTCATGCAATAAAATGAAACTAGACCACTTTCTCACTCCATACACAAAAATAAACTCAAAATAGATTAAGGTCCTAAATGTGATATCTGAAACCATAAAAAGAACCCTAGAAGAAAGCACAGCCAGTAATTTCTCTGACATTGCTGCAAGAATATCTTTCTAAGTGGGTGATGGGCACTGAGGAGGGTACCTGTTGGGATGAGCACTGGGTGTTGTATGGAAACCAATTTGACAATAAATTTCATACAAAAAAAGGGAGTATCTTTCTAGTTATATATCCAGAGGCAAAGGACACAAAAGCAAAAGTAAACTATTGGGACTATATCAAAATAAAAAGCTTGTGCACAGCAAAGGTAACAACCAACAAAACTAAGACAACCTATGTAATAGGAGAAGACATTTGCAAACAACATACCCAACATATGTAAAGAAATTATACAACTCAATGCCCAAAAAGCAAATAATCTGATTTAAAAACGGGCAGAAGACATGAACAGACATTTCTCCAAAGAAGACATCCAGATGGCCAACACACACATGATGCTTATGATGTTGATGCTCAACATAACTCACTGTCAGTGAAAGCAAATCAAAACTGTAGTGAGATACCACCTCACATCTGTCAGAAGGGCTAAAATCAAAAACACAAGACACAGTAATTGTTGATGAGGATGTGGAGAAACAGGAACCCTCATGCACTGTTGATAACAATGCAAACTGGTGTAACCACTCTGGTAAACAGTTTGGAGGTTCCTCAAAAAATTAGAAACAGAACTACCCTATGATCCAGTAATCATACTACTGGGTATTTACCCAAAGAATATGAAAACACTAATTCAAAGGGATACCAGCAGCTCTGTATTTACTGCAGCATTATTTAAGATAGCCAAACTATTAAGGCAGTCCAAGTGTCAATCCAAAGTTGAATGGATAAAAAAGATGTGGTTTATATATATAAGGTAATATTATTCACCCATAAAAAAGAATGAAGCCTCGTCATTTGCAACAACATGGATGGTTCTAGAGAGTATAAAGCTAAGTGAAATAGGCCAGTTAGAGAAAGACACCTCCTATATGATGTCACTCAAATATGGAATTTAAGAAAAGAAACAAGTGAACAAAGGGAAAAAAGAGCGAGAGATAAGGCAAAAAACAGACTCAACTATAGAGAACAAGCAGATGGGGGAATGGGTGAGATAGTTGAAAGGGATTGAGTACTCTTATCTTACTGAGCACTGAGTAAATATATGGATCTGTTTAATCTGTTTAATCACTGTACTGTATACCTGAAACTAATATAACACTGTATATTAACTACACTGGAATTATAATTTTAAAAATGGAATAAAAGATTAAAGGGAAAAAATGGGGGGGGGAGCAAGGATTGTCAGATTGGATGAAAAGATGACACTCAACTATATGCTGCCCAAGAAATACTCTTTAAATATAATACCACAAAGAAAATCAATGGTAAAATATATTTAATGTTGGGGCACCTGGGTGGCTCAGTTGATTAAATATGCGACTCTTAATTTCAGCTCAGGTCATGATCCCACAGTTCATGAGTTCAAGCCCTGCATCGGGCTCTGTGCTTATGGCTCCTGATTGTTTGTCTCCCTCTTTCTCTCTCTCTCTGCCCTTCCCCCTGCACATGTGTGCTTTCTCTCTTTTACTCTCTCTCAAAAATAAACATTTTAAAAAAGATATTTAATGTTAAGCTAGCAGTAATCACAGATTAGAGTCTACGCTCAAAGTAGATTACAGAGCATAATATTATCTGGGTAAAAGAAGGTCATTTTATAATGATAAAGGTGTTGCTTTATCAAGAGAAAATAATTTTAAACATTTATGCATCTGATAACAGAGCTTTAAAACACATGAAGCAGAAATTGATAAAAATGCAGGGAGAAATCGACAAATACATATTTAGATGTCAGAGATTTTAACAGTCCACTTTCAATGATTAATGGAATAGAAAATCAGGAAGGGTGAGGGGTGTGTTGGTGGCTCAGTGGGTTAGGCATGTGACTTCAGCTCAAGTCATGATCTGACAGTCCATCAGTTTGAGCCCCACATTGGGCTCTGTGCTGACAGCTCAAACCCTGAAGCCTGGTTTGGATTGATTCATTCATTCTCTCTCTCTCTCTCTCTCTCTCTCCCCCTCCCCTGCTCACACTCTGTCTCTCTGTCTCTCTCTCAAAAATAAATAAACAAACAAACAAAAGAATATCAGGAAGGGTGAATATTCCCCCAACAACAAAAGAATACAGTTTGCATTTAACTATACATGGAATATTTACCAGTTAAACTATAGCCAAGTCTCAATCAATTTTAAATAATTCAAGTCATACAAAGTATGGTCACTGACAAAAATGGATTTAATTTCAATAACAGAAGGATATCTCTAAACATTCAGAAACTAAGAAAACTTAGTTCTCAATAATCCATGGATCAAAGAAGGTATTACAAGTGAAATGAGAAACTATCTTTAATGAAAAGAGAACAGGGAACACATCAAAATTTGTGTAATGGAACTAAAGCAGGATTTAGAGGGAAATTTATAGTATAAAATATCTATTGGTATATAAAGAGATACTAAAACTATGGCTTCAGCTTCTACCTTAATAAACAAAAACAAACCCAAAAAAGAAGTGTAAATGAAATCCAAAATAAGCATACAAAAAGGAAAGGATAAATATCAGACCAGAAATCAGTAACATAGAAAACACAATCAATAAGGAAAATAAGTGAAGACAAAAGTTGTTTGTCTTAAAGAACAATTGATATGTAATTGATAAGCTGCCATACCTAAAATGTACATTCTGACATACAAGGCCACTGCTAGGAATTTTCCTATATAATATAATACTCATGAACTTTTACCAAAATTTATATACTCATTTTAGCATGAAACATTATAGCAAAAACTTATAAGCAACCAAAGTAACTAGATCTAGTATAATTACTGAGATGTCTAGATATATTCTGACACTTTGTTTATAATATGATTTATTTTTTCTTGTTTTCACTGACCTTCCCTAGCTGTGGGTCATACTGATAAGGTTTTCTTAACTCTTCTTCGCTACTTGGAAATTATAAATTCTATTTCTAAACTTTTGCCGATTACTTTTGAATTTTCAGTAAACTTATGTAAGCATACTTTTTCATCACTGTGGTCAAACATGAATCTCCCAACTAAAAAAGAGAAGATCTTCAGCACCTTTAAATGTAACATGTTACACATCTCAACCTAACTTATTAAACACTAACCTCTGGGTTACCTCTTACTTAAAACTATTAATTCCTGGTATTCTCATCTCAATAGATACCACCACTATCTACCCTGTTGCTCAAACCAAAAATCTAAGAATCAGCCCACTACGTGGGTCCAAGACACCATCACTCTTGTCCAGACTACTGTCACAAACCAGTCACTGGTCTCCCTTCTTTTACATTGCCCTTATTTAACTCATTTTCCACATGCCCTTATTTAACTCATTTTCCACATAGCTGATATAGTGGTCTTGTAAAAAAATAAAAACCAGATGATGCCACCTTCTGGGTAAAACCTTCAATGGAAACTCACTGATAAGAAATATAATCCAGACTCTACATTGTTCCACAGGGCATTTCTTGATATATACACTACCTGGCCTTACATCATTCATACCCTTTCTCATTATGCTCCAGTCACACTGGCCTCATTTAAATTTCTTAAAGATCACTTCCTTCACCCTTCCCATATAAACAGGCCCCATTGCTTACTATTCCTCTCCTTGGAATGCTCTGCCTTCTAACTTTTCATATGTTTGGTCATTTTCTTCAGATTTCAACTTAAACCTCACATCGCCACAGACTCTTTTGATCACCCCACATAAAAGTGATTTCCGTTGCTCTTCAGCGTCTCACCTGAATTTTAATCTTTTCCAGACTTTATCATAATATGTAAATTTCTTTGTTTGCTTATTTACCATTTGTATCCTCTAAATTTTAACTTTTTTTTTTATTGGTGTGTGTGTGTGTGTGTGTGTGTGTGTGTGTGTGTGTGTGTTTAATTGAAGGTCCCTTACTGGTCCTGCCTCCATCAGTGGCGAAGACCAGGGGCAAAAGGGAAGGGAACCAGTGGCGCAAGGAGGGGTCATCTCCACAACATTCCTTTTATACACAGGACTAAACAGACAAACACAGTCACTATTGCCGTTAAAAGTTGGCAGCATGGGAAAAGGGGGGGTACAGGTGGGGAACTGGGGTATCGTTAAAAAAATACAGCCCCCCCCAAACTGGGGTGCCTGGGGGGGGGGAACTTGGTCTGCTTCAACCCAAGAGGAATGAGAAGATGAAAAGCAGTTTGGGAAGTCCAGAACTGTCAGGGATGGAGGTAGGAGGAAGGTCCAGGGGGTGAGGAGGCTGTTTGGCAACTGGGGTGAAGGGATTGTCCTTCCCCTGCTGGGATCCCCCCAGCCCCTCGGGTCTGGCAGGAAGGGGGCAGCCTGTAACCCCCACGGGCAGGTCTGGGGCTGCCAGATGCTCCAGGCAGGGGGCTAGAGGGGGCTCACAAAGGCTTGCCCTCCAGGGAGATGATGGCGCTGCCCCCAGTTTCTCGTCCAGGGTGCAGCGGTCCTTGACCTCCTCGTAGCAGTTTGCTTGTAATTCATGCTTGATCCCCGTCAGCTTCTTCTTGATGGCGTCCTTGGATCTGGCATAAATCATTTTGCTCTTAAGGGGTGCACATTCAGGTGTCCAGAAGATAAACACCAGGTCCTCCTTCTGCTCTCCTTGGTCTCGTAGGTGGCATCATAGAGGGCATAGTGGCAGTCCTTGTCTGGCAGCATCCTGACAAAGGTGGCGTAGGGGTCGTCTACAGTCTGGCCCACATCACCCACCAGGATCTACTTGCTCTCCTCCAGGATGATGTTTTTCTTGTCCTTGCTCAGGCAGAAGAGTACCGCCTTCTTGCGCTTCTTTACCTCCTCTGGTGTTGAGGACTTACGAACCTTCATGTCATTGAACACTTTGATGACACCATCAGAGACCGCCACACCAGAGGCCCACCAGCCGAGGGAGGGTGAGGGAGGGTGAGCAGAGGCAGTAACAGCCCTTGGGTGGGGTGCGCGCGCTAAGACCGCTGGCGCATTTTTCCTTCCCCGCCCCTGTGGCCGAGTTCCGATGCTGCATGCTCCCACTGAAGGAGCGCCCCGTGAACCGACTTGCCTCAGTGCCCCCACCCCCCTGCCCTACTGCTGCGCCTAAATTTTAACTCTTTGATGACAAGCACCTTGTTTGGTTTGTTCATGTCTGAATATCTCATGCCTATATCAGTGCTTGTATCATATGGACTCAAAAATGTTTTAGCTGAATCAAATGATTTAAAAAGAGACATTTATAATAACTGACATAGGTACGTTACTTGAATTGCTTAAATAACTGTGAAACTAATTTCCGCACCAGGCTTCTTTATAATGAAAGGGATGAATATTGACTCTGTATAAGTGGAACTTTTTTTGAGATAAATAAATGGAGAGTAGGCATTCAAGATGGGGCCTCTAAGATAGCTAACGCAACGGATGACTTATACTGGGAAGAACACCAAATGCATCTGCCTTTTCTTACTATTTTCTCTATTTTCATTTTGGTATTACCTTAGGCTGTAACTTGTTTTCTTCTATCCCATATGCCCAGTGAGGTGAATGCCCACTTTGCTTAGTTTACTGTATCACCTGGGCTTGAGATTACCAAAACCAGACAAAGACAGTGGAAGAAAAGAAAGCTACAGGTGAATATCCCAGATGAATAAAGACGCAAAAACTCACAATAAAATTAAGCAAAATGAACTCAACAACATATTAAAAGGATCATACACCATGGACAATTGGGATTTATCTGGGATGCAAAATCCACAAATCAATAATGTGGTATATCACATTAATAAAATGAAAGCCAAAAATCACATGTTCACCTCAATAGATGCAGAAAAAGCAGTTGACAAAATACAACTTCCTTTCATAATAAAAAGTGTCAACAAATTGGGTAGAGATGGAACATAACTCAACATAATAAAAGTCCTATACCACAAACCCACAGCTAACATCATAGTCAACAGTGAAACACTGAAAGTTTTCCTCTAAGACTAGGAATACCACACCACTCTCTTCACCAAAGTACTAGAAATCCTAGTTAACAGCAATTAAGGCAAGGCAAAGGAATAAATTATATCTAAATCTTAAAAGGAAGAAGTTAAATTATTATGTGTATATATGTTCTTACATACAGAGAATCATAAAGCTTGAGTCAAATTTCCCAATCTGAGAGTTTCTGAGAATGTAAATGGCATGTCCTACCCAATACCTGACAGGAAGGTCTGTGATCACCTACATTCTCCCCTTAACTCCACATTTAGAATTTCTAGCAGGAAAACCAATCCTCATCTCGGCAGGAGGTATGTGCATTGTGTACATGGTCTCCAGTGACTTTGTTTTAAATTTACCTATCAATCCCAAACCATGTTTTTACTGTTAACCGAAGGTTCCTCAAAGAACAACTATTCCTGTTAGCTTTTTTTTTTTTTTCTAGTTACTCTTTGTCATTTCAAAAGGAATTTGGAGACAGGGAGAAATGGTAATGCCACATTTTCAATGTGCCATCTCAATCAGATAATCATTAAGTACAATTTTGAGTAACTCCAACTGTACATTTAAAAGAAAGCTGGCCATGGATGATGGGTTCAGGAAAAGACCATCACAATATTTAGTTGCCTGAAGAACAGTTGGTGAAATCAGTTTAATTTGTGATGCTCTACAGGAAGTAAAATTGAAGTTAGGCAAATAAAAGGGACTATAAAAGTATGGTACCAAATTTCTAACTTAGACTAAAACTTGGATGAATATTTCCCTACATTTACATTGAACTCTTCGAGAATGGAATGCATGACTTATTCATTTCTCTATTCCCAATGTATGCACAGGATTTTCTACATATTCAGGCAATGTTTATTCAATAACTGAAAATAAAGCCTAACATTCTAACATTTGCACTGAATTTTAAGCAGCAGGGGCACAATTTTATTTACATTTTTGGCAGTGGCTCAACATTTCTATCAGTTTGGAGGCCCTTCCAATTAATACTTTTTTTTATTAGAGTGAGAGTACATAAGCAGGAGAGAGGGGCAAAAGAGAGAGAGAGAAAACCCTAAGCAAGCTCCATGCTCAGCACAGAGCCTGATGTGGGGTTCCATCCTATAACTCTGGGATAATGACCTGAGCTAAAATCAAGAGTGAGATGCTCAACCTCCCAGGCACCCCTATAACTTATAATTTTTAAGTCACATTCGTTTACCTTGTGCTTCCCTGATAATTATAAATGAGTGTAACAAGAAGTGAAGGAGCATGAAGCCCAGGAAAATACTGTTCCTGCTAGAAGAACAAATCTGTCATCATGTACCAACTTTCAAAAACAAATAAAAGCATGATTTTATTGGGTGAATATATAAGAATCCAAAAAAATCTGAAAAACATTGCTCTGCTGACTAACGGTCAGAATTTTTTTGTAGAAATTTCCAAAACAAGTGTGTGAGAAAGTGTTACCCTTTCTGTCCCTTTTTTGGCTTGTGTTTGATTTTAGTTATTTTAATCAGTGTTTTTTCCAAGACTAAAGATGTTGTTTTCTGGTCTCCCCATGCTACATCAAATTAATTTGAATATCCTCTGAGACATCTAAATAGCAACAACAGTAAATATTCATCATGTGGACTTAATAATGGCATCTTGAAATGTCCTTTTTTCTTTTCTTTCTTTTTTTTAACCACAAAGGATTACCATCCAATATGGTATTAAAAACAAAAGAGGACCATGGATAGATTTTATATCACACTGACAGGAGAAAAAGCAGAACAGTGTGAACACCCTGGCGATAAGCGCTGAATAACTCACCTGCAAAGCTTCAAGGTTTATCAAGTATACTGGGAACAAGAGAACTGGGTTTATGATGACTCAAGTGAAATGAACTAATTAATTACGGATTGACTGGATAAATGAGTGTCTAGGAAATGCTAATGTGCAATGCAATAAAATTTCAAATGAAATAGCTTTCTATTGGTGCCAAATATTTATCAGACTTATAAAAGTGAACATTCTCAGTCAGATGTTAAATAGAGCAAATAAAGGCACTTTGCAGAATGATATTAAGTGATTTATGATTTATGGAAAAAGCTTTATCTTGAATCACATTCAGTTAGTAGACCTTGTTTATTTGTTATTAGTGAGTGTAATAGAGAAGGAAATGAAAGAAAAAGGGGCAAGACGAATAAAATAACAGAGGACTGAAGTCACTGAGATTTTTTTTAAATGTGCTTTATTGGTTGGGTGGTGCTTGTTTTTGGCCTATATTTTCGCCTTTCGTGTTTAAAATAAACTTTAAAAGCTAGAAAAATAACCAAATCTGCCAATTGTTGTGGTCACTTTTCTTTCTGCCACTTTTCTCATTAACATTTTCTTGGAAAAAGAAAAGACTCCAAGAATTGGTGACAGTAATTTTAGTTCCATGTGTTAAATTTATTTTATTGAACTGTTTGGAAATTTCACAATTTCAGGCTAGCTTGATATCAAAATTAATATATTTAAAATGTGTTTATCTCTACTAACCACCAAAAGATTTTTAAATGCCTAATTTCCAAACAACTAGAATAAAGAGAAAAGAACAAAGAAAACTTAATGAGTTAGTAAAAGGCAGGAAAGATAGAAAATTTTTTTAAAAAACCCCAAACTTCAAAAAAATAATAATGTAGATCTTGACAAACCCAGAGTGTCTGTTAGTTAGATTGACTTTACAGACTATTTGGGGCACAATTTACATATTCTCTCCTTTATAAACTTTTCTTAAAACTCCATTAAATATTGAGATTAAAGGGTCCACTGGTTCTATTTTCCTGGCAAACAAAAGAGTTTCCATTTTGTCAAACATTTGGAAATCAAATGTTGGTATTTTTCTTATAATTTTTGTCAAGAAACATTTCCTAAGGGGTATCAAACTGGTTGCCACTGGAAGAGACTCAAAAAACACATTTCACCATTTGTTCTTCCTCCAGAGATCATTTCCCTTTGCCACCTCTGTACCAATTGGTAATGAAAACACATCTGAACAAATTAAAACTAACAATCTGAACAACACCCACTGCCTTCAGAAGAGGCCAAAGAAATGTCACTGGTGCCACTCGTAAAATTTGAATTTAGATGCAATTAGAGACTTTGACCCCTGCTTTATTAATGCTGAAATCTGATCTGTTTGCTATTTCTTGAAGATCCTTGTACTTCACCAGAATGTTTACTTCAAAGGCACCATAAAAATTCTTCTTATGAGAACACATGACTTTTTAGAGATTCTTCACTTAAGCAAAACGACTTTCCTTGTCTCCTTGTCTCCTAATATGTATGTGAGGGTGGTGGGGTGGGGCGTCTAATAAAGTTTCCAAAGATGGCTAAGGAGAAATCAAAATTTTAAAAATATGTTTAAGCAGGAGTATTACTTCTATTAGTAATTGTAGGTGCATGTTTTCTAGAAAGAGTTGAATGAAACGAAACAAAGCTAAAGTTAGACAAAGATCAAAATGGATGATTTTCTTTTTTGTCTTTTTTCTGTTTTGGGGAAAGAAAATAGGAAGATTTAACTATATATATTTGAATTTGTAGGAGTCCCACTTCATGTTTATTAAGAATTTATCCGGATGGACTTGACAGGCCCTGGGGCAGTACTAGAAGCTGAATAAATAACAAGTATTATTATAATCTACTGTAAATTAGAAACAAGATTGGAAGTTAAGGTTAGTCAAATTAGTAAACTCAGGTTTCCCAGGGAAAAGTCTCAGAATACAGGTGACTGAGAAGTATAAAGGTGTAAGTCGAGAGTGTTCCTCCATAGACTGATGGACAAAACAGAGAATAGACTACTTATGAATGATGAAATTTAATATGACACATTTTAAGATGTAAAATACTCCTGGTGACCTAATCATGAAATTGATCACTGACGGTTTAGTTTTTATACAAATAACCAAGAATAAAAAATCCTAATATTAAATAGCATATCAATATAGGTACCTGCATTCACTAGTGATTACAGGGCACATCTTCCAAAAGCACCAAGGAACAAGTATATCAAGAAATGTGGTGGTGCCTGGGTGCCTCAGTCAGTTAAGCATCCGACTTCAGCTCAGGTCATGGTCTCATGGTTCATGAGTTTGAGGTGGAGCCCCTGCATCTATCCGGCTCTGTGCAGACAGCTCTGAGCCTGGAACCTACTTTGGATTCTGTATCTCACTCTCTCTCTGCCCTCCTCCTCCCACGCTCAGTTGCTTGCTAATGCGTGTGCTGTCTCTTTCCCTCTCTCAAAAATAAATTAACATTACATTTTTTTAAAAAAAGAAACATAACGTTGTGGTATTTACCCTAATGAATTTAACTTTTAACATTTATTTATTTTTGAGAGAGAGAGCACGTGCTCACGCAAGCATGAGCAGAGAAGGGGGAAGGGCAGAAAGAGAGGGAGACACAGAATTTGAAGTAGGCACCAGGCTCTGAGCTGTCAACACAGAACCCGACATGGGGCTCAAACCCATAAACCATGAGATCATGACCTGAGCTGAAGCAGGACACTTAACCAGCTGAGTCACCCAGGCACCCTCTAATGAATTTATCCTATCTATCTATCTATCATTATTTATTTTTGTGTAATGAGAAAAAAATCTAAATATCAAAGAATGACCACATTACCCTTGCGGATACCCTAAAAGATGTACTGTGCAGGAATTAAAGATGCTTATTACACTTAAAGTAACATGAAAATCTTACACTGTTATAATGATAAACTAATAAAACTTAGCACAAAAATTCACATACAAAATTTGATTATGTAGGTAAACCACAGCCTATGCACGGATACACACCAAAATCATCACCAACGTTTTCCTTAGGAGCTGATGCCATCAATAATATGTATTTCTCTTCTTTTTACTTTCCTTCAACTTGTAAATTATCAATCTTGCAGCACACTGCACTTTTATAAAATGTAAATTTTATTTAGCATCACCCAGGCTCTGCAAAAGTGTCCACTTCTTTCTCTTTCAAGATATTACTTATTTTCATTGCATTCACTTACCTCTCCTGATGAGTTGGAAATTCTTTTACAGCTCCTGCAGCTTTTCTTTCATTTGTTTCTTCTTTAGCCTGAATTTAAATGAACCAATCAATTGACAAAAAACTGACAATAAAGAATAATAATTTTGTTTTTTTCACATCTGACAGATTAGATCTTTTTCTTTAACTGATTTATTTGACAGTGTAATGCTTACCCCAAGAACTGTATTCTATTTTTCCAATATATTCTTCAACCCTGATACAGTTAATGTTACTGCCCCCAAATATGATATCAGATGCAAAACAGTGTCATATATGTAAGCTGATGGAAAACTCTACAACACCCAAATTTAGTTTTTTAGGCTAGCAACAAGAGAAACCCAAAACAATTTATCCCACTAAGCCTGGAATTTAGTTTGTTCCTTTCTCTTAATTTCCTAAAGTATTCCATCACTTTTTAAAGCTTTGTTTAATTGTCTTCAGTTTTTACATAACTATTTTAATAGAGAGTTTTTCCTTAAGGAAAAAAGGTCATTACAATACAAGGATGACATCTATTTCCAGTCTTTAATGATATGAATAGAAAGGCATCTAGTCACAGTTAAGACATTCAGAATATACAGGTCTACAGGATTCCTTGCATTTGGTACTTCTGTAGAGTCACAGATTTTATATCATTTAATTTTGCTAATTAAGTTTCATAAAGGCCAAAGTTCTAGTACATCCCTAAATCCTAATGACTTCAATTTGTGTCTAAATTTTGTTAGTACTTCCATGCATAGTTGAAATAAAATACCTAAGACAAATGACCATGTCTAATTGGTCTATTGTGACAGGTGGAAATATTTCAATGCTCATTAAAACTTATTTTAAAATATGAGAAAATTTTCTTCTCACACTAATTCTATTTATACATGATTAAAGACCAAAACCAGCATATTCCAACAAGAGAATGAAAAGAAAAAGAGCACGTTATTAAGAAAAATTGTGACTGATTAGTGTAATTGCTCCTATTTGCTTGATGGCAGTCCCAGTTTTGCTCATATATAGTAGGTATTTCAATTTATAAAACTCTGAAATCTTCATGGAAGTCAAAAATTATAAAGTGGAAATCAAAAGTGCAAAACATAATAAGGTAATTTGTGTAATATGCCATAATGTAATTTCTCATGTTTAGGATTTTGTATTGAGGGCCTCTGATTTTCAGATATCTATAATTATCAAGTAAATAATGGTATGGGAAGAGAATAGGAAAGGAATTCTGTTCTAATTAGAGAGCCTGTCAATAGAACCAAAAGACATATATTCTTACTACATACATGTTGGTAGTACCATGGTTCATAGTTTTATTGATAACTCTTCACGATAAATGCAAAATTTTATCCTCTTTTTTGTTTGTTTCCTTTCTCATAGAATTTCATTATCTTCCCATACCTGTCTTCCAAGGATAAAGAAGCAGACAATGGGATAAGAGCTTTGCATATGGAGCCAATTAGTCACCTTTGCTTCTTAGTTCTCAAGTAACCTATACCAACTGTTATTTTTCTGAATACCACAAAATGTTTTCCTCTAAAAAAGTACATACATATATATCTGTCTACATCTCAGTAATTTTGAATTTCAATGGAATTATGTTAGTAAAATCACACTGAAAAGTATAGTAATATAATTTCAGTATTCAATCTTAGCATGTAGAAGCTTATTAATAATTATTTCAAGTATTTTAATGATTAACTATATGTAGGATAGCCAAACAAGTTATTCCCCAAAATATATAATGACCTCTCCAGGCAGCACATGTATGATGAACTAACTTAAAACTACTGAGCAGGATGAGTCTTCAGCATATAATTCAACACAAATAAATTCTAGAAGTTAAAACTTTAAAACTGCCAACTTGCCAAATGCCACATATATGTAAAATAACTGAAATGGAATATTAGTATTATTATTTGAACAATTCAAACCCAAATGCCTTTTTTTCCGCAAGTAATTGCTTTTGAACTTACTTACTTAGTTACTTTATTTATTTATTTATTTATTTATTTATTTATTTATTTAGAGAGGGGGTGTGAGCAAAGAGAGAAAGGGAGAGAGAATCTCAAGCAGGGATTCTGACAGTGTGGAGCCAGACGCAAGGCTCGAACCCATGAAACATGAGATCATGACCTGAGCCGAAATCAAGTTAGACGCTCAAATGACTGAGCCACCCAGGCACCCTGAACTTAATTTTTTTTAAGTAGATTTGATCTGCTTTTCACTAATTTAATTTTCCAAAAACTCTGCTTAGTGCTGTGCATAAATTCCCTATCATAATAATATTCCTATGTAATCGGTGTTACCATCTTCGTTTTTCAAACATGGAAACTGAGTTCCCAGAGGTTACATGAGGTTTTGCCTGAAAAAGACATGAATAAGCTATATTTTGGTGACTATGTAATGTAATAAAGATATACTCCTTAAAGTTATAATGAAAAACATGGTTTGTGTGAATCCAAAGTAATGTCCTTCAGTACTACTCAGTCTCAGTTTTTCAAAATAATGCCTGACATATGGCAATTGCCAAAATGGTCTCTATCATTGTCAGTAACATTTATAACAATCACAGACAAAATCATGAGGAATTGCATCATGATAAGAGTCTATAAAGATCTCTTTATACTATTATCAAAATTATTCAAATGATATTTCGGACAGATAATGAAAAGCCAAGCAGTTTGGCAAGTTAGAGTGCTTTTTTGGTCATAATTTTACAGGTCACTTATATGCATATTGTAAATTAATCAAATTTCCTGGGTTCTGGCAGCATATCAGAATTAAACTGCCTAGAGTGTTCTTTCGAAAGAGATCATTATATTGCAGCACCATTAGATTAACAACTTCATTGTTTCAGAGGAAAGAGAAAGTCATTTAATTTATAAAAGTGATAAATTACTTTGATTCAAAATTGAATTAATCAGTAAGTACACATTTCAGAAACAATGAAGTTCAAATCTTCAGCAGACTTACAGCCCCTTTTAAAAACAAGTATGCCCATTATCTTCAATACAATGAAACATCGAATGTTACTAAAAGCAAAATTTTCTATTAACATCATATTCATTTTTAAAATAGTTATAGAAAGCAATTAGCTATTGAAAACCCCAGATATATCTATATTTTAGTACTCTACTGATAATAACTGTAGCAAAAACTGATTTGGCTTTATAGACAATTTAGATAGCTAAACACAATAATCAGCAATTTCCAAAAACACATGGGAAGAAAGTTTTCCCTTTTAACAAAAGAAAAGATAGTCCACTTAAACTGGAATTGTCAAAGGTCCACACAGTGTTTACTACTTAAAATTACTACCCTGAGTTTCTGGTTGGTTGTTCTAAACATGAACTTCATCTTGACTGTATTTAGAGTAGTTAACTGAAGAACCTCATGAACGTGGGGCCACGAAATGAGCTATGCCCTATGTTCTCTCCCATGACTTGACTGGTAGCACAGAGACAGTAAGGAGATGTGACCAGATGCATGATGAACCTATGATGGAGACAGCAGAAAGGTACACAAAAGTCATCAGCCACATGCAAATCTTCCTGGTAGCACTGTGAAGTTCTTGAACTTGCAAAGCTTCTTAATTAGATCAGACACTCAAATAGAGACAATTAATACATGGTTTTATTTTTACTGTTTTTCATAGTGCTCCTGGTTGCTCTTTAGATGACATGACTATTGAAATGACATCAGCCTCTTGAAAGGCCCAGTTTGGATACCTGCAGGAAACAGGAAATGAAGGAACTTCTGCCAAGGAGTCACCTAAAAAGATTTTTAATGACACAGCTCTGGGCCAAATCTTGTTATGGCATCTTCCCAGGGGCCCCGTTTGCCAGCACTCCTCGCTTCCTATGAATATTGTTTCCTCAGACTCCCTCTTCAACCACTTACTTGGCTGCTTCTACACGTTCTTGCTTTGTGCTATCAATCAATTCTTCTTAAGGCATTCATTACAGAGGACTCAGTAAGATGATAACTCATACAGAAAGTTGTCTGATTTCCCCATCCACTGAAAAAAGCCTGTTGTTCAGGGTTGTCCAATAGGCTTGCACTACCTCTGCCACTGGGTAAGCTTGGCGACTTGTCTTTTTTTTTTTTTATTTTTTTTTAATGTTTATTTATTTTTGAGACAGAGGGAGACAGAGCGTGAGTGGGGGAGGGGCAGAGAGAGAGGGAGACGCAGAATCTGAAGCAGGCTCCAGGCTCTGCGCTGTCAGCACAGAGCCTGATGCAGGGCTCGAACCCACGAACCGTGAGATCATGACCTGAGCCAAAGTTGGACGCTCAACCAACTGAGCCACCCAGGCGCCCCGTGACTTGTCTTTTTGAGAAGCGAATTCAGTATAATTGCTACCTTCTTCCTGATTACAAAAGAGAAATCTTCCTTTCTTCCATTCACATAGAACAAATCAAATAAAGAATTACATTGCCACTGAGTTTTTATGAATCCCCCTAACTACCTTAGTCTTGTATAATGGAGGAAATGTGCCACCTGTGTGGGCAATCCACTCACTAACCCACAGCATTCCTTAGAATGATAGTCACTGCTGTGAACAATCCCTGAAGCTAAACTTAGAAATTTGTTTGTCTAGTTTTCCTTGGGTTGCTTTGGTGACTCTAAACCAGTGAAACCACTGATTTGGGGATTCAACTTAACTGTGCTGTAGGTAATAATATGGGTGACCTGGTCTGTGGCAAATTTACTGGCGTGGTCTATATATACTGGAGTATATATAGAAGGGTATCTGCACCAGAGTACATGTGTATGCACACGTGTAAACACACACACACCCACACACACACACCCACGGGCATGTGTGCATATGTGCAGGTGATGGTGCTAGGGTTTTCATGACAACTAGCCTATTTTTTTATTTTACACTATCTTTTAAAATATTTTTTTTCTAGGAGCGTCTGGGTGATTTAGTCAGTTAAGCGTGTGACTTCGGCTCAGGTCATGATCTCACAGTTCGTGGGTTTGAGCCCCACGTTGGGCTCTGCACTGACAGCTCAGAGCCTGGAGCCTGCTTTGGTTTCTGTGTCTCCCTCTCTCTCTGTCCCTCCCTTGCTCTCTCTCTCTCTCTCTCAGAGATAAACATTAAAAAAATATTTTTTCTAGCCCACAGTCTGGTAAAAAAAAAGCAGAATAGTTTAGCTCACATCTTGCTCTATGGAAATTAAGAGTATAAACTACAGAGCATCAATTCAGGCTAAGGAAAAGAATTAGATTCAGTATAAGGAATTAAAATTGTAACCATTTTTAGTATTTAAGATAATTATAATAACTAAACATTATTTAGATACTACATGTGTGCCAAGAATTATGCTAAGTGTTATACATGAAATATTTCATTTGTTGCTTTTAGCAACTTTTTGAGGCAGATTCTATTATCTCTATTTCTAGAGTAAAGAACCAGCTCAGAGAGGTTAAGTCCCTAGCCCAAAGTACTAGCCAAGAAGTGGCAAGGCCAGAACTGGAACACGGGTCTCCTTCGGCCTGATGCCAAAGAGCCTTATCTCTATGGCAATACTTTAGAACATTCCTCCCCTAGTTCTCTGTGTCCCAACCACTTTGGCCTTCCTCCAATTTCTCATATTCTTTATGTTCCTTCATATATTAGGATCTCTCTATATAATAATACAAGTCCTGGACACACCCCACTTTATTTTATAATCATCTATCCATTGTGATTATTCGATTAATTTCTTTCTCTACCACTAGTGAAAGCCAAGTACCATGTCTATTTTGCTTATGATTATTTGAGAAGAAACATTATAGAGTGATGCTCAAAAGCATTTAGAGCCAGACTGCCTAGATCCTGGCTTTGCTAGCCAATGTCATCATGAGTGAGTTATTTAATTTCTATCTCAATTTTCTTTTTAAAAAACTGTTTATTTGAGAGAGACAGAGAATGAGAAAGAGAAAGAGAGAGAGAGCACACATGAGCACACACAAGGAGATGAGAGGCAGAGACAGGGGGAGAGAAAGAATCCCAAGCAGGATCCACGCAGTTAGCCAGAGCCTGAAACAGAGCTCTGTCTCATCAACTGTGAGATCATGACCTAAGCCAAATCAAGAGTCAGAAGCTCAACGTACTGAGGCACCCAGGTGCCCCTCAATTTTCTTTTCTACAAAATGGGGATATCAATAATATCTACCTCATGATAAGTACTGAGGAGTAAATGGATAAAAAATAAAGTCCTTAAACCATATCCTGGTACCAGCAGGACTTAGTAAGAGTCAGCTATTGTCTATTCCTGACACCTACTGCAGTGCTGGTTAGATAGCAGGCACTCAATACCTAATTTCTGAATAAATGCATGCGTGCATGCATGCATGCATGCATGAATCTTCTGAAGTTACCCGAATACCTTCACTGGTGGCTACTCAAGCTATGATACTGCCTACCAAAATTTTAGCCAAGGGTTAGTGCTAGTGAATACCAAGGCAAGAAACAATCATCATCTCTTCAGATGCTCTGGAAAAGGTTCACTCACAAATGAATAGTAATGTAATTGCTTGATACGAGCATCTTCAAATACTTTGTTTTTTAAGAATACAGAAATTCATCAACTACATTTGAGCTCAGAAAGCCTCATAGAAAGTTGTGAAACTCATAGAAGTTAAAGAACTTGAGCAAAATCACACAGCAAGAAAAGCAAGAAGTGTGACTGGAATATTACACCACCTCATTTCATTCTTGTATATTTTACTCCTTATTCAAAAGCACAAAATACCTTCCAAAAGAAAAATAATTGTTAAAGGTTGCATTTTTAACATGTTGAAGGCAATTAGTAAAGATGTTAAAATATCATCAGTAAATGTGGCTTTCTTTCAAATATCAAAGATAAATATTAAAACATTTTTGGCATCTTTATTGGACATCCAAGCTTTGGGAACAAACTAAGGCTATGGTTTTAGTCATGCTTCCTCTGGAACATAGCTAAGATTTAGTGGGTAGATGAAATTTAGTTTGGAGCTACTGTGTGTCACTGTCTCTTTTAAAGCAGATGTTAGATCCTGTCATTGTCATCCTATTTGCAAAAAAGTACACTTTCATTGGCTTTACTGTGTGAAAAAGATCTCTGTTAATAGAGGAACCCTGGAAGCTTTTCCAAGGGGAAAAGCCTATTCCCAAGATGACTATAAAAGCATGAAAAGCATTTATTTATTCACACTTAATCTTAAAATCCTGTGATCAGACATAAATGGCCCAACAAACCTCATTAGATCTATCCTGCAGGTGAGAATAAGCTGGCTCCACGAGGAAAAGCAGTTAAGGAGTCAATCTAGAAAAGAAAAGTCAGTTTTCCTTATCTTCCTTTAAGTTGAGAGTCAAATACACAGTGATAGGTCCACTCACTAAGACGGCCTTAAGATTCTCCTGTGTGACTGAACTTTAGACAAGTTCCTTTCTCATTATGACCCTGATTTCCTTTACCTAAACCATGTACTTTTGAAAACTTGACATTATAAATTTTCTGTCTCTCTGAAATGCAAATCTCCTCCCAGCCTCTTGCCACTTTTACAACTCAGGAAAGTCTTTCTCAAGGTCCTGAGAGCTATCGCTTGGAAAAGAAATCATCAAGAAAGATACAGCCAAAGCCCCTAACTCCCAGTTTCAGTGCGAGGGTGGGAGCCTAACATAAATGCCAATTAGCAAACACAGATGATCTAATCATGATCTATCTCTGCACCACCAACATCATCTAGTACTTCTCTACTAGATTGCTTCAGTGTGAAAAACTCTCCCATTTTTTTTTAGATTTTTTAAAAAAGTTTATTTATTTATTTTGAGAGAGAAAGTGGGGATGTGTGTGAGTGCAGAAAGGCCAGAGAAAAAGGGAGAAAGAGAATCCCAAAGAGGCTCTGTACTATCATCAGAGAAACTGATGTGAGGCTCAATCTCACCAACTGTGAGATCATGACCTGAGCCGAGATTAAGAGTCAGACACTTAATCAACTGAGCCACCCATGTGCCCTAGATTTTAAGTAATCTCTACACCAAATATGGGGCTTGAACCCACAACCCCAAGATTAAGAGTTGTATGTTCATGGACTGAGCCAGCCAGGCACCTCCTAACCTTTTTTTTTTTTCCCAAAAAAGTTCAGTTCAATCTCTAGTCCTCTTGCAATAGTCTTGAATCAAGTTTTCCTTGTACATTTATCTCTATCCAGTGCAATTTTTCTTTGACACCAGAGAACAACTTCTTTCAGAAATATGCAGCAGGATGGCCAACACTCTAAAAGCTCTACATTCCACTCTACAATCAAGTTGCCAATGTATTTGCAATAACCACTCTAGCCATTATAGCCTATTACTTGCTTTGTGTATGTTTCCAACAAAGAACAAATAACACCAAGTTATGAATATTTTTTCTTCCCTTGGACTGTGACCTACGGGAAGAAAGAAAGTTTTTATTCACTTTTCTGTTTCCAGTGTCTCCAGTTGATGCCTACAAGACACACTCATATCACTCTAGGGGGGCACCCAAGCAATCTTCTAGTTCCTTATATGTGGAGTGACCATATAATTTATCATCTACATCAGGAGTTTTGAGAGTAAAACGAGGCACTAAAATAATGTTATAAAATTTTTCAAATATTTTTACTTCCAGATAAATTCATTTCATTAAGTTATGGTTAAGAACCCCCCCAAATTTATTTTTTTAATGTTTCACTAAATTTAGATTCTAAAAAATCAAGGCTGCCTTCTTCTTTTTTTTTTTTAATTATAAGCCTTCTAAATCTCAACCCAGTGCAGTATAGAATATCAATTTAAGCTACAAATACAACTTCAAAGATTCTTCTCATAAGTGGAGATATTCCAAAGCACAGTTAAGGAATTTCAAAATTCATCCATCATTTGAATTTCTCATTGTTCCATTTCTTTAGTACATCCCTTGCTTTTGTAGGGATAAATTTCAATGCTTCTCTATTTGCAAGCTTTTTTTTTCAAAAATTCAATTTGATAAAGCTTAAGGTTTTTTGTGCACTAACTGTTGAATACTTTTATTAAAGATTTTTAATTGATTAAAAAAAAAGAAACCAAAATTTTCTAGCAGTGGTCTATACTATGATAGCATTTAGACTGAAATGTTCTCCCAAAGATCAGCACTAAGCAACATGGCGTCATTAGGAAACAACTTGAAGTCCAGTTACTATATACAATGTCACTTGTTTATTTTAATTATTTTTGCTTCCATGTAAATTGGTAATGCATTTCAACTTTTTTGGATACATTATGAATTCATTTCTGCCTCATAAATGCTTTAATTTGTTAAGAACATTTTTTTAACTATGATGCTCTGAACTACCAAAATCTGTATTTATATAATCAGCACAAAACAAATCATTTTAACTTCATTTTAACTCCTGAATCAACTGATACGTCTTCCAGTAATGTCACTTTTGAGAGAATTAACTTGTGAAAGCTTTCTTTTCTTCCATGAATTGGATGAAAAAATGCAATCAATGTTAAAATTCATTGGTTTCTATTTCAAGGAAGTGACAATATTGACCTAAAAGTGGTATCACTGAGCAAATGCCCTTTTGCTAATGCATTGATAGCTATCAATTCATTCTATGTACATACATAAGAAAACATGAAGTCATAATGAGCAAAAGTAGTATTCATGAAGAAGAGTTATTTAACCTAAAAGTCGTGTCACTAAAGTGATAGGCAAATTGACCTTTGTAGATACAAGTGTTAAATCATTGTCTTTGGTCACCATCCTAAAATAATAACTTCTGAAATGGGGAAGTTTCTGAAGCAGATTTGTGTTGTCTGCTATCTATATTATCAATGTTATCACTTTGGTGCCATTGGTGGATGGATGCTATATGTTCACAAACATTTTAAGTTAAACATGGAGTATCAACAATACTGAAAAACAAAAATGTATTCATTTTTTCATTAAATATGTGCTTTAGTTTTTTAAACATATTGGTGTCAAAATGGCTTAAAAATGAAAATATTACCAAACAATAAAATGAATAGCTGTACATTAACAGCACAGAAAAAGTGGCCAAGTCATTGCCGGGAGACAGTGAATCTCCCCTTCACATACTCCTCCCTCTAATTCCCCCCGTTTACTCTGACCCTCTCCTGGGACTGGCCCTGTCCCTTCTTACCGCTAGAAGGCTGAGACACCAAGTGGTCAGGAGGAAAAGTAGTGGCAGATACTATCCTCACTAATTCCTGGGAGACTTCATCAGGAAAAAGACAAAAATAATCCAAGCTTATGAATAACCCCTTGAAGGAAGGCTGTGCTTGTGTGGGATGCTGAATCTTTAACATGATTAGCTCCACGACTTGGCAGCTTCTAGGAGCTGGCCAAGCAGAGAGGGCTCTGAGTGTAGACCAGGTGAGCAAACAGAAGTTCTAAGCATCCCGGTTCGACAGAGAGTTAGCAGGAGACGAAGTTGCTGAGGAAAGCAGGAAGCAGGTCACCTAAAAATGGATAATTTAGGCTAAGGAATTTGAAGAGGATGAACAAATAAATAAGTGAATGAAGAAATGAATTAGGAGTAAAAGAATCGTACTTGGGTTTTGCAGGAAGAGGATGGGACGGGATGCGCTGAGCATGAGTGGTGGCGCAGAGAATGCCGGAATCAGGCTGGAGGCGCGCAGCTGAAGCCCCTTGTCGTGGGATCTTAAGAGATCCAGGACACTGGCAGGGAAGTTCTGGGATGAAAAACACCTGGGACCTCAGCGCCTAGGACCCTTCCTCCCAGACTCTCTATAAGGTCGTGAACTCACAGTAGCCACTACAAAATCCCCAGTGCTTGTGGATGCGTCTTTATTCCCCCGCTCAGTCACAGTGTAGGTTCACCTGCCCCAGAAATCAGGCCACGTGCAGGGACTTCACTCTGGCCCTGCTGTGTGTGGGACCCACCCAAGCCAGAATGCGAGGGTCAAGTGCGCTTGCTCTGGAGTAAAATCCTATAGCTTTCCCAGAGCACTAAGGGCTCAGGGCAGTGACCCCAGGTTCTGCCATGGAATGCCAGGGCCCCAATCTAATGTCTCCCAAGGTCCAAGGCCTCAGCAACCCAGATGTGTTTTCCATTGCACATTCTCATGACTCATTCCTCCCGGCATCTGCGAAGTGTCTAAAATTTGTCCCAAGGGACTATTTCTGCCTGTTCCTGAAGCATTTGCCTTGAAGAGCAGCCTCAGGGCCTTAGTGTCTCTCTGTTTCTGACCTAGCACATCTATGAGCACTGTGCAGTGGTGAACTGCTGGCTCCTTCACCCGATATCCTCCATCATGCAACATTCTTTCTTTTTGAATTCCATGGTGGATAGAATGGGCCAGGTTCTTTTCAGGTGGGCAGAGCATGGGGTTTCCCAGGAAGGACTGGAGAATAAGAAAAAAGAGAAACATTTCTTCTTTGATCCAAAGGCAGCCATCTAATGGTACCCAACAACAGAAACCTAAACTGTTGGTTGGATGAGGGTCTGTCACTGCCATGACCACCCTGACTCCATTTTCTCATCCACAGAATTTGAGAATTGGGGTAATGCTCCTTATGCCTCTAAAATCGAGTTCCACAATTCTCTAAAAACATTCTTCTTTCCTTACACTGACTTTGAGGTTGATGTGAACAATAAGTTTCCATCACTCCCTAACTCCAACATGAATTTTAGTTATTTTACTGTGCTATCTTTTCCAATATTAGGATGACAAAGACGTACTCATCTCTGAACCCCCTCAAAGTGACAAGCAAAGTGTCCAGCACATGTCTGTCATATCAGAAAGACTTTGCCACATGACAAATAACTCCAAAATTTAGTATCTAAACCAACAAGTATTTATTATTTCTCACAATTCAGGGGTTAAGTTGGCATTTCCTCCACTATAGACTAGCTGGGTTTAAAATGGTCTTACCTACATGTTTCTTAGTCTATGAAACCCTGACTGGGGTGGCTGAGATGGTCTCCCTCCTGTGGTCTCTCAGCCTCCAGGAGGCTAGTCCAGTCTTGTATACATGATATAATACATGTTCCAAGCAGCCACAGAAGTGAAGTTCCAACTAACAGGCACTTTTCATTCTTCTGCCTAAATCATGTTTGCTAATGTGATCCCAACAGCCATGGGACCACACCCAGATTCACAGGGTAGAGGAAGACTCTGCGTCATGATGAAATAAAATGAAACACTAGTATTTCTAATAAATACTAGTATTCTGTATTATTTCTACTTCATCCTGTAGGCAACACTGAAGCAAGAATGCAAGGAATTTCCAATATATCTCTCTGTCCATGACCTGGTTGGACTATAGTAGTCCCCCCTTATTCAAGGGGAAGATACATTTCAAGACCGCCAGGGAATACCTGAAACCACTGATACTACTAAACCCTATATATACTATGCTTTTTCCTATACACACACAGCTATGATAACATTTAATTTATAAATTAGGCATAGTAAGAGATTAACAATAATAGTAAAATACAACTATAACAGTACACTGTAATAAAACTTCTATGAATGTGGTCTCTCCCTCAAAATATTTTACCATACTGTATTCCCCTTTCTTCTTGTGATGATGTGAGCTGATAAAATGCTTACATAATGAGATGAAGTGAGCTGAATGATGTAGGCATTGTGACACAGTGTTAAGCTACTAGTGACCTACTGAGGATATGTAAGAAGGAGAATCATGTGCTTCTGAACCACGGTTGACTGCAGATAACTTGAAAGTATAGGAAGCAAAACCGTGGATAAAGGGGTGAGGGGGACTAGTGAACAGGCTTGGGGGAAAACGAACAATGTGGCTCTGTTTGTAGGCAAACTGGAGAACAGGAAAGAAACGTTTCCTCCTTGTGAGTATCTCCAGTACTGTAAAAAATACTGGAAAGGAATAGAAGCCAAACAAAAAACCTTGTGATAGTATACCTAATTGACATTCAAGAAATCTCATTTTAAAATGTTCCATTTTATACAACCAAGGTTTGTTAGTGTGGAGAAATGCAAAGACTATATATTTTGGTTTTTAGACTATATAAAATGCAAAGACTATATATTTTGGTTTTAGATCATGATTTGAATTCCATCTAGGACATTTACCAGCGTGAGATCTTGACAAAAAAAACTTAAAACACTTATCCACAGTTTCCTAATTTCTTAAATGAGATCATACCCCAGAAGACTGTTCTGAAGATTAAACAATGCAACATACAAGCTTTATACATGTTAAGCACTCACAAATTGGTTTCCTTCCTTTCTTATATTTATACTTACTTCTTTGGCTTATATAATATTATGTACTTTTAATTCCTCAAGTTTTAAAATGCTTTCTATGTTACTAGCTAACACACACACAAATGCATGTATAAAGGTATATGGTAACACTATTTAACAGAGAAAAAAACTGGAGAGACATCTCTAACACCTGGTAAGAAATGAAGATGAAGTCTCAAGGCAGAGCAGTGTGTCCCGGTATGTCCTCCTAATCACTGAGGTAAGCTGCCATGCCATCTATGACAAAGATTCACTGCAGCTGTAATTTATAACACTACTTTAAAAACCAGTCTGTTCTACTAACAAAACTGAAATGTAATTGTGTCTAAAATAATGACCAGATATTTTTTCATATACTTGAACTTATTCCCTCTCACAAAATGGCTTTGTTTTGGCGGAAAAATCTAGAAAACAAAATACCATCCACACTGAACTGCTTGTTTTCCTAAAATTGTTTTGGGAGATGGCCTAAATTCGAGAAAAATACCACGGTATTATAGTCTTAGTTGGTCACTATGGTGCCTTGCAGTTCAGAACACATAATGTTTTAAGTTTGTCCTAACAAGAACAGGTTGAATATATTAAAATGTGCCTCAACCTCAGTAAATTTTTGGAATTAAAAACGGGTAGTCATTTTGAAAAGGACAAGGATGTGGTAAAATATCCAAAAGGTCAAAGGCAGATTTTGTTACACCTAAAATACTCATGCTTTTTCACACAGTTACAAATACCACCTAGGGTGCAAAACTGTACAACCGTTCTAACTCTATTTGCATTTGTGAAATGCTAAAAACATACTGGATAGGCATTTTGATAGAGATGTACATTTTTTTTAAAGAAAGAAATTCTTTCTTCCAGAGAATTTAATTCAGTATTAACTAACAAAACTGAGTCCACTAGATACACTCATGTAGCTCAATAGTGAAAATACATGATTGGAAAAATCCAGCATCTCTTACTTCATGGAGGACAGAGCACAATGTCTTCCTCTAGCGCTGTTTCCTACCTTGCCAAGATTTCCTTTTCTGCCATCTTTACTCAGTGCATCAAATGATTAGTGCCCTTCCTCAGCTTAACTGAACTTTATTTACTCTGCAATTTTCTGCTGAAGGGGCCATTCAACCTTCTTTACCTTAGTTACCTCAAGACTCAGGTTAGGATAAGACTGGTAGTCTGCACAGCATTGCTATTTTTCCCTGGATCACTGCCCATGCCTCAAGCTAAAATCCCTAAATTTCTGAGATTCTATCACTGGGATCTATAGCATAACACCCTCCTAAACTTCTGTTCTGAAGTTTACCCCATATTTTGGGTAGCTGATTCAATACTCCCCCTTTATTCTCTGTTACAGATCTTCTCTCCAATTTATTCACTTCTTCAGGTCCAGGAATCTTCAGCCCCATTCTAACTATAGCTACTCACACATACATCCTCAATTCCAACCTTGCTATTACCCAGGACGCCCTACAGAATAAGCTCCTTTAGCTTATTATAGTATCTCCAGGGTTGAACATTATGTTATCAACAATTAGCATAGCATCTGGTATAGATTAGGTTTTTAAACAGTTATTAAATAAATGAATACATTAACAATACATTTGTTATAACACATTATATCAAAAAACTTAAACACATCATTCTTTCATCTTTTTCTTTAAAAAAATTTTTTTAATGTTTATTTATTTTTGACAGAGAGAGAGAGAGACAGAGCATGAGTGGGGGAGGGGCAAAGAGAGGGAAACACAGAATGAGAAGGAGGCTCCAGGCTCTGAGCTGTCAGCACAGAGCCCCATGCGGGGCTCGAACTCACAGACCGCCGAGATCACGACCAGAGCCAAAGTCGGACGCTCAACTGACTGAGCCACCGAGGTGCCCCTCATCTCTATCTTTCTACCCTCTTAGGTCCCAGATTCCACCATTCATTTTATATACTATCCCCAAGCTTTCTCTATTTCCTCCTAATCTCTCAGCCATCCTCTTTATTCCACATATTTTCCGGACCAATACAAATAAGATGAACCGTGCAAGAGGGCACTTGTACCCCAATGTTCATAGCAGCACTGTCAACAATAGCCAAATTATGGAAAGAGCCTAAATGTCCATCAACTGATGAATGGATAAAGAAATTGTGGTTTATATACACAATGGAATACTACGTGGCAATGAGAAAAAATGAAATATGGCCTTTTGTAGCAACGTGGATGGAACTGGAGAGTGTTATGCTAAGTGAAATAAGCCATACAGAGAAAGACAGATACCATATGGTTTCACTCTTATGTGGATCCTGAGAAACTTAACAGGAACCCATGGGGGAGGGGAAGGAAAAAAAAAAAAAAAGAGGTTAGAGTGGGAGAGAGCCAAAGCATAAGAGACTGTTAAAAACTGAGAACAAACTGAGGGTTGATGGGGGGTAGGAGGGAGGGGGGGGTGGGTGATGGGTATTGAGGAGGGCACCTTTTGGGATGAGCACTGGGTGTTGTATGGAAACCAATTTGTCAATAAATTTCATATATATAAAAAAAAGAAAAAAAGAAAAAAAAAAAAAACAAATAACATGAACCTCTCCTTACCAAACACTCCTCCCTATTTATACGCCCATTCCTACAAAGCAAAGAGTCATTTGGCAAAACTCTGAATCACTCTGGTATTGATGCTACTCCTTATTCCACTACTACTGTGTGAGAGCAAGCACTTTTTTTTTTTTTAAAGCTTATTGATTTATTTCGAGACAGACATAGAGAGTGAGCAGGGGAGGGTCAGAGAGAGAAGGAGACACAGAATCCAAAGCAGCTTCAGGCTCTGAGCTGCCAGCACACAGCTGGATGTGGGGCTCAAACTCGTGAACTGCAAGATCATGACCTGAGCCCAAGTCAGACGCCTAACCAACTGAGCCACCCAGGTGCTCCTAAGAACAAGTACATTTTAAGATGTGGTTCTAGAAATCAGAATTGAGACTTGGGGCAGAATTTTAAAATACACAAAAATGTGCACTTGTGATTATATGCATCTATAAAATAAAACGGCAATAGAAATGACTCATTGTATATTCATACATAAGACTCTTAATGAGAGCCTATTCTCTGCTAAGAATTCAACCAGGTTCTGAGGAGATAAAGTAGAAAATATGTGTCCTTCTGCTTTGAAGAGTTTGCTCATAATCTACTAAGGTAGGTGATACATATTCAGACTTGGTCCTCTCCCACACTGTCCTGTACTCCAACATGTGTTGTGAAGATGGAAAATTTGACAGGAGTGTAAATATGGGGTAAATTATAGGACACCAAATAAAGACTATGAAATACATTTTATTTAAATAAATTTGTGTCAAGAAGCCTGAAAATGATTGACATAACCAAATTGCCAACACAAATTCTTTACTAAGAAATAATGAGAACTATTTTAAAACAAGTAACATGAAGCATTAATATCAATTTAAAGTTAATAAATAAATAATGTTATTTACTCTCAAATACTGCTCATACATTATCAAATCCTAATGGCTGAATTCTATTCACCTTGCAAAGGCCATTCTGAAATTGCAGACACTAAAGCCTAGAGCAAGTTAGGAACTAAATAAATACTAGTTCTGTTGCACTTCCTGTACTCTATCCAGTGCTGTCACAGAGTGCCTAAGGCAATGACAAGAAAAGCAATTATCAGAGTTTGAAATTCACAAAAATTTTGAGCAGTGAAAACCTGAGAGGGTAAGACTGAGTTAGGAATCTCACCAGGATTAGGAGAGTTCTTGGGTCAATAGATGATTATTTATTACAGGTATTAAACCACTTTAGTCCGTTCTTACTGAGATGTTGTTACTTAAATGTAACCTGAGGTCCATATGCATCAGGCTCACGAAATGCCCTATTATTCTTTGGCTTTTTGAATCAGTGATTTTGAAGCCACTGGTAAACTCCAACCCTTTCACAGGATCAAACTTTCCTTAATATGTTTTAAAAACTTATTGACATAGTCCTATCAAATCTGTCACCCCTTAGTAAAGTTAAATTATCTCTGAGATGTGTAACATGTTTCATCAGAAAGCTGGAAGAAGTGGGGTTAATATTATTGTCAAGTAACTTAAACAAACAAAAAAAGTGAGTCTGCCTCAAAAGAATTCATTCCAAGACTGGTTCTCAGTGGGAGGTTTGCCTGAGGAAGAAATCCACATCTCCAAAGGACTAGTTTTAGAAACGTCTTCTTTAATATACCTAAACTTAAAATTTTGCTTTATCACAGAAAATTTTTTTCAGAATTTTTTTCCAGTTTTATACCAGACAGAGCCAAATAAACGCACAAGAATGCTCCTTACATAAGACCCACTCTTGGGAAGCATGTACAGAATCTAACAGACTGGTAAGGTACAATTAACCAAGATAGTATTTGTGATATTGTGATAAGAAGTATATATTATTTGGTCTTTGTCTCTATTTCTGGCATAGAGCTCCTAAAACCCTTGGAATTTCCTCAGTAGTAAGAGCCATCAAGGTGTCTTTTGTTATGTTAATGAAGAGACACAGACACCTAAAATCGGGGGTTGGTTACCAAAGGACTCAACCATGTCCTTAGAGGGTTGGAAATTTCAGTCACAACACCCCACACCAACCCTGAGGAAGAGGGGACAGGGGGCTGAAGACTGAATCAACTGCCAATGGCCAATGATCTAATCAATTGTGAATATGTAATGAAGCCTCCATTAAAACAAAAAAGGATGGAATCTGGAGATCTTCTGGGCTAGTGAACAAATGGAGGTACTGGGAGCACTTAAGAATGCTCCGTGCCCTTTCCCCATTGCCCTATGCGTCTCTTCCATCTGGCTGTTCCTGAGTTATATCCTTTTACAATAAACCAGTAATTTATTAAGTAAAATGTTTGAGTCCTGTCATCTGCTCTAGCATATTATTTGAACCCATGGAAGGGGTGGCTGGAACTTCCAATCTGTGGCCGGTCAGTCAGCAGCATAGGTAACAACCTGGAATTGTGACTCGTGTCTGAAGTTGGAGGGAAGGGTACAGTCTTGTAGGATAAACTTTAACCTGTGAGATCTGATGCTATCTCCAGGTAGCATCAGGATTGAGTTGAATCTCAAGATGGTGCTAGAGAATTGCTTGGTGGCGTAGGATCACCCCTACCGAAATACACATTGGAAATGACCAGAATTGTTAGTATTTAACTTATGACTCACTGATTTAGGACTCTATGAAGACTTAATTAGATGCACAATTACTAATTTTATGCAAGAAGAGCTATAAACATTTTGTTGATACATACTAACGAATTCAAGTTACAAAGACTATTTAGTGGATTCTGGTATCAACATCCAGACATTCTATACTAAGGCATCAGTGACAATCCTTAATTGAAATGGTTAGGTGAAGAGTCTCTGTACTCTATTTTGGGGAGGTGTAGGGGGCTCCAGAAAGACCTTGATCTATAGAGACTTTAGACTTGACCGAAATAGATACTTTATTCTTCACAGCCATTATTCCTGTATCGGATAATTGTCAGGATTTACTTATGGACAGGTTTATAGAAGCAGAACTTTATTTATCCTCTCCAGAAAGGACTATGACTATGTTTCAGCTCTGGCTTTCTGACCTCAGTGTTTTATTATGAGCAATCTTTGTTACAATGAATGTATTTTCTCTGTACAGTTATAGGAGGGAAGGATCTTTTCTTTCTTGTAGTTTTTGGAGAGAAGGATTTTTTTTCTTTTCGTTTGAAATGAAAATAAGCTTCCACATTTTTACATCTTTCTTGTGCAACATCATTAAGCATCCTCCAGAAATGGCCAAAACAGATGAATCATTTTATCATCACTTACAGTCATAGCATACTTAGAACTCAGGAAAGCTTCTTGCTCAGTGTAACACATTCCAGGGTGGGTCCTGCAGTCTTTTCTGGAAGACTCCTGGTAAGAAAATGTAGGGGCCAATGGCAGGCTACCCCCCAAGCTAGGCGACTTTATTATGAAGATTATTCTGAGCTGAAGACAATAGAGACCCTACAGACTTAATGAGGTTTTGGGGTGATGGAAGGGGGTCCAGAGACAATGACCAAGAAAGAATTCTTGAAGACATCTTTGGTGCAAAAAGGTGATTTTATTAAAGTATGGGGAAAGGACCCCTGGGCAAAAAGAGCTGCACTGGGATTGTGAAGAGTGACCGGTTATATACTATGGAGTTGGGGGAGGTAAAAAAAAAAAAAAAAAAAAAAAAAAAAAAGGGACTTTGATATGCTAAAGAGGACTCCTAAAATACTTGAGGCCTTGTTATTGTCAAGCTAAAGTTGTTTTCTCTCTAGTAAGGCATTAACATTAAGACAGTAGGGAGTTCCAAGAGAAACATTTTATCCTGCCTTCCTCTTATCTGTCAATGGGCAGGTAATAGAGAAATTTAATTTTACCTGCCATTTCCTTCTTGGCTTCGTTCCCCTTATCACTGTGGAGGTGTGATGCTGGGGCTCCAGGAACTGAAGTCTACAGGTTTCTGGAGATGAGGCTATTGATAAGATTCCCTTTTTCTTGTAATTTACTAAGTTATTTGTAAACTGATGGAGACCCATGTCCTGCATAACTGTGATCTGTATCAGTTGGCCATTTGTTTTCTTTCCTTTCCTTTGTCCTTGTGCAGCCAGGAATATCTGAGGAATATCACACATATCCCACCTGGGGTGGGTGGAGGGGTGTGTGTGCTAGCTTGTATTTTGCTCTCAGCCTACCTTATATGCTCCCTCATCAGTCTCAAGAGAAACTTTTGCCTCTCCCTTAACTACAGAGAAGAATCTAAATTGAGGGTCTTTCCCAGAATAGAGGTTATTAGCAGAGATAAATTTTACTCAGTGACCCATTGGTATGTTAGGGCACACATGGAATTACCAAGAATCTGCCCTTCTTCTTGCCCTGTATACTGCATTCCATTCCTCTGAAGTCCCAGACCCCTAAAGCCTTCTCTTCCGTTCAGGATGACTATACACCTCATACTGCCTGTCTTAGGAATTTCCATGTCTGTGTGGATTCCTGTTACATACACTATTAAATTTGATTTTCTCCCGTTAATCTGTCTCAGGTTAACTTGATTCTTAGTCCAACTAGAAAGAACTTGAAAGGAACAGGGCATTCTTGCTCCCAAATAGAACAAATCTAGAGAGCATGAGGAAGGTCTTCTCATTTTTTTGATTACTCTCAAAATGTTGGTATATTTTTACATTATTTTAAGCCTGAATATATTTCTCTAACTAGAACTTCCAACTCTTGATTCAAATTTATTTATTTATTTCAAATCTGGACATGATGTGAAAGACTTTCAGCCATTAGAGTTACCGTACTCTCTTCCCTCTTCTTGCCCTCTGATTTATACACTTTCTATTGTTTGAAGGATAAATGGATTAGTCCATTTTTTTCTATTTAGGTGGTAATTTTTTGTACTAAAGCAAAGAACAAAACACAGTTTGTTTAAACAAAAAAAAAGGGGGGGGGAGAATTCTTAGAAAATTACATGGATATATCAAAGACTACACGAGAAGGGCAGACATGTTCCTTGAAGATTTTAACAGGGAATAAAAGCCACCAGGAATAGAGGCATTTGTGCTTTATTGTGTCTTCTTACTATCAGGATTTCTTTCACCTCTGCTTTTCTCAGTGGATCAGATTCAATCACCACTCTCTCTGAAGAGAGATTTCTCTGGTCCTCTTGCTCCAGCAAAACATCCTCTCAGATCAGCATGATTGACTCAGACTCAGTTTTACATCACTTTTTGTGTTGTGTTGAACTGACCAACAAATAATTTAGACTTTGTGTCCTAATACCAAATTCCCAGAGGAAGCATATAATTAGCTTAGCTTAGACTATGGATTGATATCTACTGATTTGGTCAACTACCTTGACAGCAGGAATTCACCTATGGATTGAAGGTGGGAGTGAGTGTTTTCACAAAAGGAGAGTGTAGAATGAACAGAAATTTGACAATATTTTTCCCTCTTATAATGAACCTTAGCTGTAATATGGTATTTCAGATATGAACTGAATACACTAGAGTATGTTGAAAGGCCATGATTTCTCCATCCCCACACACATTGTAGCTCACTTAATGAAGCATTAGATTGTATTACAGCAATATTTTTGGAACTTTAATAACTTAATTATCAAAGAGACCAATGATTGCAAAGCTTCTGGAAGCTTTTTCTTTGATATTTATTACTTGATTAAAGAATGGCATTAATATATATTTGAATAGTTGCAGTTCAATGCTATGAATAAGTGCTACTTGTAGTACCTTTCAAACAAATCATTAGCCACATGTGTTACTATTGAGACTAGTTACGTTATAGTATTCCTTTTGTCATGCGACTTGAATCCTGAGTCAAGAAATCTTGCAGATCATCAATGCATCTTACCCAATTCTACTAACCAATTATGTTGATCATAGATTTAAAGTATACAAGTTTCCTTAAGAAGATCGTTAAAACGGTATATAAAATCAAGCAATTAAACTAATGAGTTATTAGTCCATCCTTTATAATAAATCATGATGATTTATGACTTGAAATACACGTGATAACTTTAACAAAGCATTAGCAATTTTCTTTAATATAGTCTCAGCAATTTACCATATTCTCAGAAAATTTGGTAATTTTATTTACCAAATTCTCAGAGAGTATTGAGGTAGCAAACTTAGCCATGAAAGCATCTTGCACAGGCCAAACTTTTAAATACACTGCTTTTTATTCTTGAACCACCTGTTCTAATAAAAACATACATATTCTTTTACAACATAGAATGTTCTTCAATCCTATTTTTTTCCATTTACTCCCCAGATAGATGTATTTACTGCACTATTTGTATCACTGGCTTAGTACTGCTTCAAGTGAATGAATGAATGAATGAATAATAAAATTACTTATTTAGTTTACAGTGTGAAAGGCACTTTGTTAGGCAGGGATGCTGAATGTTCAATCCTAGAAATCTTACAGTTACTGAATTACTGGTAAATTCATTAGAAGTGTGGCAAAAGCCTGAGAAATTAACAATGACAAAAAGAAGTCATGCAGTTGAAATTCTAGTTCATCCTTGCTTTCAGCATTTTAACTGTCAAGAATCCTGGTGGTGTCTTTGCTCTCCTTTTTCATATGAAGACAACAGGAATACAATGAACTTTTTGCCCGGTATTAGTGAAGTTCTTTGAATATTCAAAATACGTATATTTGAAATATAGTTTATAGGTTGGAATTAGTCACTTGCTTCCAAGAACAAAGTATGAAAAGAGAAAATAGTAACTTCATAGTGGAGAAAATGAGCAGACACTACCTCAACCAAGTGACCAAGTTTAACATCATCAGTGATGTCTTGTATCGCCTAACATGATGTGAGGAGAACACTTCATCTCTTTCCCAAAACTCATACAGCCCAGTCAAATCATGCAACAGACACCAGACAATTCCAAACTGAGGCACATTCTATGAACTTGACTCCTTAAACTGTCAAACTTATAAAGCAAGGAAACTTGCTGGTCTCTTCAAAACTGTTAAGGTCGTGAAAAACAAGGACAGTCTGAGAAACTGTCACTAATCAGAGGACAATGAAGAGACATGACAACTAAGTGCGATTTGATATCTTGGATTGAATCCTGGAACACAGAAAAGATGTTGGTGGAAAAACTGTTGAAATCAAAATTATGTCTTCAGTTAATACTCATGTACTAGTATTTGTTTCTTAATCTGAATAAATGTTTCATGGTTACGTAAGTCGGGAACAAGAGGAGAAACTAACTGAAGCATACGCAGGATCTCTCCATACGATCTTCGTAAATTTTCTATGAAGTTAAAACTATCCCCCAAGAATTAATTTTAAAATATATGATTTGGGGCGCCTGGGTGGCGCAGTCGGTTAAGCGTCCGACTTCAGCCAGGTCACGATCTCGCGGTCCGTGAGTTCGAGCCCCGCGTCAGGCTCCGGGCTGATGGCTGGGAGCCTGGAGCCTGTTTCCGATTCTGTGTCTCCCTCTCACTCTGCCCCTCCCCCGTTCATGCTCTGTCTCTCTCTGTCCCAAAAAAATAAATAAACATTGAAAAAAAAAATTTTTAAATATATGATTTAAATAAACAAGGTTTTACCCATGAGAGCTACTCAAAAGTCTCCATTTTTCAATTTTACCATTTTGTACTTTATCATTTTTCTGTTTTGTTTTACCTTTGAAGGAAGTAAATGTGTGGATGTTTGACAATTCTTGAAAGCATTTTGCTCCTCAGTTTTTATATGGTTATATGAACAAGAAAAAAAATGATGGCTTTAGAAAAGGTCTGTCATGCAGTCCTTTACAAGCCTGGGGCAGTAACTAATCTGCTAATAATATTTAGGATAGTTTTAAGTGTATTTGATAATACACATTATAAAAAGAGCTATAACTGTTCAGTGTTCTTGGAAGCCTTTTAGACAAAGAGTACAAAGTATCTTCGAACACCCTATCATTATTTTTCTTTTGCTAAATTTATTTCAAATGTCACACTCAGTAATGTTCCTGAAGGCAGAGTATTGACAGTTCCCACTCATGGAGGCCTTGCCCTTGCCAGAGCGCTGACAGACTATTTTCCCCACAGAATCCATTTCAATGTTATTTCAAATATAAACATTTTTGGGTAATATGCCAATTGTTCTTCTTTGTACAAAAGGTTAAGGTAAGTGGTTAAATCTCCCTACATTAAACTGAGATGAATGAGCAGGGTTGGTATCTTTGGTGTTTATTAATTTTAAATGCAAATTGTCATGTCTTGCTTTTAAGAACTTTTTGCTGCATTATCCAAGGTTTCTGTCCAGCTTTTGTGAATAGCAAATATCACAGAATGTGGGTAGAAGGAACAAAGAAGTTTGATGTGCACATGTAATAACAGAAACTTCTCTAAAAACAGCCTATCATCAAAGGATATCCAAATTTGAGTCTTTCAACAGAAAATTCAGTGCTCCAAGTTACAGATATCTTCTTTATCATCAATAAAACTTACTCTGGATTTTACTGAGAGTCTAGTCAATGTAAAGAGGCATGCAAAAAGGAAATAAAAGGCAGAATAAAAAACTGTCTCTACTGAGAGCTGATATGATTGCCTATGTAGATAATTCCAATAAGCCTACCAAAGCAAAAAAGCTATTAGGATTAATTAGGGGTTTTAGCAAGGTAGTAAAATGTAAAGTCAATGTACAAAATCAACTGTATTTTTATGTACCAGCAATGAACAACTAGAAATTGAAACTTTAAAAAATGCTTTTTATATAGTACAGAGAAATGTGAAATGCTTACATATTAATCTAATAAATTCTTAGTAAAACAAGTGTACTGGTCATTGCAAGACACTTAAGAAAGCAAAGGGAACCTAAATATGTGATATATACTGTATTCATATACAGAAGACCCAATAGTGCTGTTTCTCCCAAAACTGATATAATGCAATCACAACAACAAAAAAAAAATCCCAGCAAAAAATATTTTTTTGCAGAAGTTGGGAATTAGATACTAAAATTTGTATGGAAAAAACAGACTATCTAGAATAGCTGAAACAATTTTGGTAAGAAGCAAAGGTAGAGGAACAACAACTATCAACACTTACCCTCAAGTTATAGCAATCAAGACATTGTGTATTGGCAAAAGGATTAACACAAAGATAAATGGAACAGGAAAATAAGTCCAATATAAACCTCACATGTATGCAGTCAACTGATTTTGACAAAGATCAATTTTTGACCAAGAAAATTAAATGGAAAATAGTTTTTAACACAGAGTGCTGGACAATGGACATTCATATGCAAAAACCTTTAAACACCTATCCATGGACCACAGACTTAAATTTAAAATTGAACTGTATAACCCCTAGAGAAAATAAAGGAAAAAACGATTTCTTAGATGTGATACCAAAAGCACAATCCATAAAAGAAAAGGCATGGTAGACAAAATGGACTTCAAAGAAATGTGAAATCTTCTTTTTGCAAGACAGTGTTCAAAAAGAGAATACACAAGTCACAAAATCTGAGAAAATATCTGCAAAGCCTGCATTAAAAAAAAAAAAAGGTACATATATATCCGGAAGATATAAAGAATTCTCAAAACTTCTTAATAAGAAAACAAATAATTCAATTAGTAAGCGGACAAGAGATGTGAAAAAGCAAAAAGATACACGAATGGGAAATAATCACTAGAAAAGATAATGTACTATGCTAAACATTAAAAACAGTATTAAACTTAAAATCAGTAAGATGTCACCAACCACATACTGGAATGACTGTAATAAAATTATAAAAATTAACACCTGATGATACCAAGTGCTGGCGAGGCTGTTGTGCAAGTAGAATTTTTTTTTTTTAAACATTTATTCAGTTTTGAGAGACAGAGTGGGGGAGGGACAGAGACATAAAGAGACACAGAATTCCAAGCAGGCTCCAGACTCTGAGCTGTCAGCACAGAGCCGGACACAGGGCTCAAACCCACAAATCCTGAGATCATGACCTGAGCCAAAGTCAGACGCTTAACCGACTGAGCCACCCAGGCGCCTCGCAAACAGAATTTTCTAACTGAACAAATGGAATTCTCAAACACTACTGATGGGAATGCAAAATGGAAAGTATCTTGATATTTGTTATAGAACTGAACATCCCATTCACAGAAGCCATCAATCTTACTCCTAGGGATTTATCCAAGTGCAATAAAACTATATGTGTGGATGCTTATAACAGCTTTATTCATAATTACCAGAAGTTGGAAATAATTCAGATTTCCTTTGGCTGGTAAACTAATAAACTAACGAAGGAATGCCATTAAAAAATAGGAAGATATAAACTACTAATACAGGAAACAAGATGGAAGAATTTGAAATGTATTATGCTAAGAAAGAAGCCAGACTCAAAGGGCCAAATACTGTATAATTCCAATTACATGGCACTCTTGAGTGAGAAAACTATAGGAAGAGAAAACTGATCAACAGTTATTAGGCCTCGTGGATCAAAGGAGGGTTTGTTTTAAAAAGGCACTGACCTTTTAATCTAAAGAGCAGATGATATAGTTAAGATGTGATAGCACTTTAAGCACTAAGTAACAGTAGTTCAATATTAAACATTTGGCCTTATAATAGAATTATTAAATCAACATTATGGAGGCCATGTAACCAATATGCTTTATGCTGATCATTTCCTATCTAATGTTTTCAATTCCTATGTCATATTAGAAAAAGGATATCTGAAAAAAGACATAGAAGCAGTTGTCCAAAATTAAGTGTTTGATAACCATGTAGTATTTTGAATATCTGAAAAAAGGTTTAACTTAAAATAATTATTTTTTAAAAGGGAGAGAAGAAAATACAAGTGCCACAAAAAAGCACCAGTCTGTGCACTTTTTTTCCCCAGAGAACCTAGACATGATGTTGAAGCTATAATGAGGCATGCTTAGGTACCAAATAAAGATAGCCAACAACTAAAGGACTTCACAAGAAGTAGCAACATAATTACACCTGAATACCTTTGGTCAAAAATTGGGTAACCATATGTTAGAATGCTTTGAAAGAGATTATTTTATTGATGAGCAATTTAACTAATTATAGGGGCTATGCTAGTGGTCATGACTATTCATGCAGTAACTATCAATGTACTGAACATTAGTTCAGTACTGAACATTAATGTACTGAACATTAATACTAAGACAGGCATTGTGCACTAGGGACAGTCTAGTGCACTCATCCTTCCTCATAAAAATTTTCTATGCCTAATGGAGGAGAGTAACATGATATTGTGATTTACAATAAGGAATATGTATTTGGTCATTGCCCATGGTTTCTGACTCAGGGCTCCCAAAACTCTTGGAATTTCCTAAGTGATAAGAGCAGGAAAGTTGTCTTTTGTTTTCTTAATGATACATTTGGACTGAACCTAAGGATGGATGCTGGTTGCCAATGCAGCCAACTGTGTGATTAAAGGATTAGAACTTCTAGCCCAACCCTTCTTCCCAGCAACTCTGAGGAAGGAAGAAGGGCTGGAGATTGCATCAATCACCAGTGGCAAATGAATTAATCAATCATGCCCATATAATGAAGCCTCCATAAAAATCTAAAAGACCTGAGTTCAGAAGCTTCCAGGTTGATGAAGATGTGGAGGTATCAGGAGAGGGCAATCAAGCTCCATGCCCCTTCCCACTCACCTTGTCCTATGCATCTCTTCCATCTGGCTGTTCCTGAATTACATCCCTTTACAATAAACTGGTAATCTAGTAAGTAAAATGTTTCTCTAACTTCTGTGAGCTGCTTTGGCAAATTAATTGAACCCAAGGAGGGGGTCATGGGAATCTGAGCTGATTGGTCAGAAGCACAGGTGACAAACTGGGCTTGCAAGTGGCATCTAAAGTGAGGCGGGATAGTCTTGTGGGATTGAGCCTGCATTCTGTGGATTCTGATGATATTTCCAGGTAGATAATGTCAGAATTGAGTTGAACTCTGGGACACTTAGCTGGTGTCCAGAGAATTGCTTGGTAGTGTGTGTGGGGAACACCCCCCCCCCAACACACACATTGAAATTGGATCTAGAACCTAATTTAGAGACATACACAAATGATTATAGTATAGTGCAGTAACTGCATGTAAATTTATCCAAAGAATATTGAGAATACTAAGGAAAATGAAATTGACTAACACTCCCAGCCCTCTTAATCCAGGTTAAGAGACTGTTTCCACACAGAGAAGAAATGTCAGCTAAAAGAGTAAAACGATTGGTTTTACAGGAGAGAGAACAGCTTGTACTTTTATATAGCCATGGGAAAGAGATGGCCATGTTCATAAACCACAAGTAATGTATTTCAGCTTCAATAGTGGTCTACAAACCTGGCAGAATATTTAGACTTTGAAAGCATATGAACACATGGTAAATATTAAGGGATTTATTTTTAAATCCTCAATTCTCTAAATTTGTTTTCATAAAACTGATGTACTTAAGAAATCACCTTTTTTTTTTAAGACCTTATGGAGGATGGAGAATCGGAACATTAGGGCCTGTGTTGGGATGTTTTACATTTCAATGTACTGTCCACTGGGACAGAGGGAATAATGCCAATTATCATATAAAAAACCTTGCTGCTTCTCATATTGGGCTTTCTAAAAACATATCACTCTCAAGGGAAAGAATTAGTAAAAAATATGGAAGCCAACAGGACATTATTTTCTACCGGTGACAAACTCATGGCAAGGTTCTGTGTCTTGCCCATCTATCTTACAATGAGATTTTTCTAAGACTTATATGAAGCAGGGAGTGAAGAGTGTCTGAGAAAGTTTTCTCCTACATCCTCATTAAAAAAAGTGCATGGGGAGAACTCTCATACATCAGTGTCTTACATGTTTTGCATAATATTAAGCATGAAGAAATTTAATAATCCTACTTTTATTTCTGACAGATGAATGTTACATTTTCAAATAAAAGAAAACTTATAAAAGAGGCTAGTTAATGCTTGAAATATTCGTGAACATTTACATTTATTCAGACTCATTTAAGATATGGTTCCATTAAGGTTTGCCATGAGATTTATTGGAAGCTATAAATCCATTCTCATTTTTCATTCAAATGAAAGTTTCCTACTCATTGTTACTTGTCAAACACCTCTCTGCTTCTTTAGTCATTTGAACAAAATGCATATTAAATATAGATTAGCTTACTCTGAATGTTTTGCATTCTACTTTAAATAACACATATATTAAGTCATTAACAAGGTTATGAAGCCCTTATGTACCAGTGGGTCAATGCCCTCTTTTTGGCTGCTAACTTCAACAAATTAGACTAAATTTCATTTTGTAAAATGGAATAATAATACTTGTTCATATACTCATAGGACAAAAATGCTCCCAGAATCCAATTTAAGACATAATGTCCTTAACTTTAGAAAATAGTTTTATTTCATTATGATTAATTCCTCCATCTTGCATGTTGACATAGTGTTTTAATTCTGTTAAACCAGGTTTATAAGTGTGATGATTATCAACCATGAAATAGTATTTAAAATATAACTAAGGGTAATAATCTTTAAGTGTTCATATTGCTGGCCTGTGTGGCATGCCTTCATAAGGTCCTTCTAGATAATCTAAAGCAAATACAAAATTTGGCCTGAATGTACAGCTCTTTGTTCATGAAGAGGAAAAAAAAGTCTTCCAGTAGGTACAAGTTATTTTTCCCCAGGGGCATACCATCAACAATGTGCCTTCCAATGAAAGCACAACAAATAAAATTATCATTGAATAAGTCTTGGTAAAATTGTTTTTGGATAATTTCCAAGAAACTGAAAACCAAATGACTGTAATGACAAAAATAATAGCTATTTTTCAGGTCAGGTGATTTTGATTTTTTGCATTCAACAAAACTGAAGGCAGTCTAATCAAACAGTCAAATACTTTAAGTAATATTTTACGACAGAAAACAATGTGGTTATTGTCCTGTAACTCAGGAGTTCAAATAATGACTGACTTTGAACTAATAAAATTTCTTCCATCCCATCCAGTTATCTGTGAGAATGAAGCTTCTCAGATTTCATATCTATGTAAAGAAAAGCAATGCCATCTATATATTTAAGGAATGGGTTTCTAATAAGTTGTTAATTTTTAAGTTGGATACTTACTATTAAAATGACCAATATATGCTGTTTTGATGGAATATTTACTATTAATACTTGTATCATTAGTTCAATCCAGAATAAATATGTTAACACTAAAATCCATTGGTCACAGGAAACTCAAATCAATTTCAATGTTTAAATATATTTTTGTTGGAGAACCTCAGAAAACAGATGCAGTTATCTGGCCATGTGGAGGGGGAGAGCAGAAGAGATATTTAAGAACAAGAGGACTGAGAAAGGGAAAAGAAGGAAAAGAGCCATAAAATTTAATTTGACAGAAGCCAGAGAGGTAGGAGACAAGTGGGGGCTTTGGATTCAGACATTTTAAGAAGGAAAAAAGCAAAAAGCAAACAAAAAAATTCCCACTATCATCAACTACTGCTGTGAGTAAAGTAAGATAAGAACTAAGTCGTATCTACTGGATGTAGTAATAAAGTCGGTCACTGGTGATTTTTTAGTGCATTACAAGCGTATCTCAAATAGCTAAGAAACTTAAAAGATATTATCTATAGGTGGGGAAAAATTATACTCTAGCATTAGTGCCCCCAAACACAAACAATCTTGTCCAATAGATTAATAGAGTTTATTTCTACATGAGATTTACATGATTATTTCTGTGTAGTCTCTGCACCTTCTAAAATAAAAAATATTGTTTTAGCCCAAAGGAATCTACCCAATGCATTTTCTTTTTCTATGAATGTTTTTGTATTAAGCCATGGCTAGAAGTCTTAATTCTTGTCTTTCCTAATAATGGTTTATATTTAGCTCACCCATTGCCCTTGACTAATTTCAACAGGACTCACATCAGAGAAAAATAAAAGGCATGTGCTTGAGCATTAAGGAAGTAGTGGAATTCATTATTTTTAATACTTTCTGGCAAACAAACACTTATCAGTGCATTATTTAAGGTATAGTCTCAAAAGAGCGCTGAACTAAAAAGAATAAACAGAAAAACTATTGATTTTCCAGTAACATGAAGCTGAAAATACCTTAAATTTTAGTAATGAATGTTTCAAACAATATACTTTAGAAACAGACTTTGACAAAGACTCTAGAAAGTGGCTTATTTCCTATTTGCCAGTTTGCACAAAATGTACACTACTTATCAACATGATAAACAAACTTTATTTTCAAATTGAAGAAATTTACTAGTGTATATCAACATTTCTCAAGACCTACATTTCTATAAACACTATGAAAACAAAAAAACAACAATTTCACTGAAGACAGTCAAAAAATTCCTTTGGAATTAACTGACAACCTAGAGGAGTAGACGTTCCTCCCAAAAAAGAGACAAATTTTCCAAGGCCTACAAAATCATTTTAATAAATACTTGACTTGAGGGGCACCTGCATGGTTCAGTCAGTTAAATATCTGATTTTGGCTCAGGTCATGATGTCATTTGTGGGTTTGAGTCCTGCATTGGGCTCACCTCAGAGCCTGGAGCCTGCTTCAGATTCTGCGTCTCCTCTCCCTTCCCTGCCCACGCTCTGTCTCTCACTCTCAAAAATAAATTAAAAAAATTTTTTTTAAATAAATATTTGACTTGAATGCTTTGAAGCTGAGCAGCACTCTCTAGGTTGATGAAGCTTCCCCTGTGCCCTATGTCTTTCCCTCCAGTCAATGCACTCCTTTACCAGCCTAACCCTGAAGGTTTAGAGTCTATATCCTTGAATTAGAACTCTATTCTGGCCATATTGAGCAAAATGTAGGACAAACACAGTGAATTTTAACCCATATATTTAAAGAGGTGTGCTAAAATTTGTTTATTTGCTATCCTGGGCTTATATATTTGAGGCTAACAGTGATGTGATAAGAATTCAAACTATGTGATATAGATTTATAATGTGTTTAACAGAAACTAATTAATGCCTACTTCATCAAGGTTCCTTTTGTCCTTCCAGCATGAGACACTTGAGGGATATGTCAGGGTCCATTGGCATATCAATAAAATAGCTTGATGTCTGCCCAGAGTTACTGACCTGTTGGCACTGGGTAGAACACTTCATCAGATGCTAACTAGGGCAGAATCTAGTTAATGACAGCATCAGTAACCTAGGTAGATTAGTTGCGTTTTAATACATTTTTCTTTAAAAAAATAGAATGATTTGAGATTTACAGAAAAATTGTGGAAGGTAGAGTTCCCATACAACATATACTCAGTTTCCTCTATTAATATCTCACATTAGTATGGTGAATTTGTTCACTTAACGAATCATTTTTGATATATTATTAACAACAATTCATTCTTTGCCTGGATTTTCTTAGCTTTCACCTAATGATTATTTTCTTGCTCTAGAATCCCATCCAGGACATTACTTTATGTTTAGTCACTCACTGTGTCTCCCTAGGCTCCTCTTGGTGTAACAGTTTCTCAGACTTTATTTTTGATGACCTTGCCAGATATAAGGAGTACTGCTTGGATATTTTGTGGAATGTCTTTCAATGTGATTTATCTTAAATTTCCTCATGATTAGAACGAGGTTATTGGATTTGGGATGAAGACCACAGAAGTAAAGAGCCATTTCTGTCATGTCTATCAAGGGCATATACTGTCAGTATCATTTATCTGAAAATGATGACCTTGACCACCTAAGATAGTATTTGTAAGGTTACTCTACTTGCAAGTTAACTCTTTTTCTTCTCCTTTTTATACCACACTTCTTGGAAGGAAGTCTCCATGTGCAGCCAAGAGTTAAGGAGCGGAGAATTCTGTTTCACCTTCTTGAGGGTAGAGTATCTATGTAAGTTATTTGGAATTCTTCTTCAGGTGAGGTTTGTTTATTCTCCCTGATTTATTTATTCAATTAGTTATTTATATCAGTATGGCCTCATGGATATGTATTTCATACTTTGTGTTATAATACACTACTACTTTGTCACTCAAACTGTTCTAGCTTTGTTCATAGGGAGCTCTTTCAGTTGATATGTGCATCACTTTTGCATACCGCCATCATTACAGATTTTTTTTTCTTTCTTCTTCTTTTATTTTCTTTCTCTTTTTCTTTTTCTCTTTCTCTTTCTTTCTTTTTCTCCCTTCCTTCCTTCCTTCCTTCCTTCCTTCCTTCCTTCCTTTCTTTCTTTCTTTCTTTCTTTCTTTCTTTCTTTTCAGTACTTCCTTAGTTTCTGGCACTGTAAGTTGCCCCAGGAATATTTTGTATATTTCCTGTCCCAGGTAAAAATTTTAACAAATGATTCTTCAGGGTAGAGGGAAAGCCTTAATTTGTTGCACTTGCTAATTTCTGTGCTATAAATGCTATACTGCGGTCAGTTTCAAACTGCATTACTGAATGCACAGTTGGGAAGGAACATTCAGTAGTAGCACACCATAATACTGTGTTTTAACCATACAGCTGCAATGGACTTTGTGCATTTAACCTCAAGAGCATAGATACTATAGAATATACTAAAATGATCACAAACAGAGATCTTTTTAGTGTCTATTACATGTATATTTCATATAATTTAATTGTAAGCTTATAAAGTTAAATTTTTTTTCAAAAAATTTTTTTTTTCAACGTTTATTTATTTTTTGGGGACAGAGAGAGACAGAGCATGAACAGGGGAGGGGCAGAGAGAGAGGGAGACACAGAATCGGAAACAGGCTCCAGGCTCTGAGCCATCAGCCCAGAGCCTGACGCGGGGCTCGAACTCACTGACCGCGAGATCGTGACCTGGCTGAAGTCAGACGCTTAACCGACTGCGCCACCCAGGCGCCCCTAAAGTTAAATTTTTAATAATAGCTATGTTTAAGAACAGTCTCACAAATTCGTGAAAATTTACAACTGGCTCTCACAAGTCAGCTATGGCATACAACTGAACCTGATCATAGGCAAATAGGTATAATTTATCATAATTACCATGACTATGCAGAAAGAAAGAGGAGGATGAGAAATCTGTTTGAGACGTGCTTGTGCTATCAGAAACATGTGAGCATTTTATATGTGTTGTTTTATTTAATTTCACAAATAAACCCATGGGACCACAGAATCAAGGAAATGAGGAACCCCAGGGCAAAAGTAAGCCCCATGAAGTAAAAGATAATCGTCATCAGTTATGTTTTTTCTTTTAAAAAATTCCCTTTCATAATTTCTCCTAATGTCCCAAATTTATAATTCATTAAAGCAGGGGAAATATATCTTCACTTTAATATTTTGAAAATTCATTAGTGCCACTTACATTTACATGTTTTTCTTTTACTTAAGCCATACAGGGACAAATAATTGGTTACTGACTTTTACAGATTAAGGAGGGAGGTGAGGGTTATGGAAAACATGCAAGTTGGCATAGAAAATAAACATGATGTAGTAATTATATTCAATGTAATTCAGTTAAAAGTAGTTACAACCATAATATATCATAATAATTAATTGCATTTAGGATACTCTGTGACATTAAAGCAGTCTTTGATAATTTAAAAATATAAAATTTCATGCATCATTTCATTAAAAGCTTTAGAGAAGTATGTTGGCACTGGCATTTGGATGGGGTTATTAATAAGTGCCCCATAATAAAACGATAAACTAAAGAGGATGAAACCATCCGAAGTTTCTTTACTTTTAAAAGTATGCAAGATGTTTTTGCAATATTACTGGCATAAAAATTATCAAGCTGTTACTATCCACATAAAGCCTTCTCTGAAAACAAACTCCCTCATAATATATTACCCCTAATACAGACTATGCTGATTGTACATAAAGTCATTTCTGAAGCTAATGAAACAAATGTTGAAAAGCCCTGGGTATAACCCCCAATGATAATATTGCCTTATGCTGTGGGCTCCAATGCAACTAACTTGAAGATGCTTAAGTACATGGTAAGGTTTCATAGTCCTGTCCTCCAAGATGCCACTCTGGTTTTTAGCCTCAGTAATCAGCATTTATTTGGATAGATGATTTCCTATCTTCAGTAACAGATTTTATACTACTCATTGAAAGTTTCTATGAAAATTAATAGAATATTATTAAACATACTTGTGATTTAAGTGTTGTGATATGTGTGTGACACTAATCTGTAATAAGGTAATTTATCTTATACCAACAATCCCTTGAATAGTCGAATATTAAGAACTTTAGACTGGTCCTTCCAAGGTGGTAGTCACCAGCCAAAGCGGCAATAGGATGCATGAAATGTGGCTAGTGACACATGCTGAAATAACAGTATTTTGCATCTATCAGATTAAACTAAATATATTATTAAATTCATTTTGTCCATTTTTTTAATGTGGCTACTAAAACATTTTAAATGAGGCACATAGCATGCTTTCTATTTCTACCAGACAGTACCAGTAAGCTATGCCCACGCAAACCATACACCAAAAAGGAGAAAGAGGCTTTCATTATCAAGAGCAAATGTCAACTATTAGAGGTGGGCTCCTGGAGAAGACGGTGCTTTCCCTATGGAGAAAAGCCATTTGGCTGAGGGTTGAGGGAAGGGACTTCAGCATTAAAAGAGTTGAGGTTTAAATTTTTGTTCCACTTAAAAGTTTTGTGGCTCTGGACAAGTTATTTAATTGCTCACACTTGTGTCTGATAAAAAAAAATGATGATATTACTTTTATGCTAGGAGTGCTCTGGGGAACAAATGAAATAACAGCTGTGCAAGCAACTAGGCTGTTGGCTTGGTACACTGTAAGCACAAAATAAATGCTACTTATATTTTTGGCATTCTGATTACTATGATTATTGACATACATGAAGTATACACCTATAAGGATTAGACAGTGATAAATGATGATCAACACCTGAAATAAAAAAATTTAAAATGTATAGCAAGCATGTTCTTTGAATATCAGCCATGTTCCAGGCACTGTGCTGAATACATTAAGGATTTATCAGTTAAAACTAAAAACAATAGTAAAATGATCTGTGATAGCAGTTTGGTGGAATAAATTACAGGGATCTTTACTCATTAAGATATGTAAAAGGTACTTGTCTGTAGTCTGCAAAAGTTTAATTTACGTAGACTGTGACCAACCAGGAAATAAATGTTGTTTCACTAAAAGTTGTTAGAAGAGTTTCTTTTGACATTGATCAACTATTTGAATTTAGTAAATATTTAACATGTCAAATATTACCCATTTTTGTGATTTCAATGAGTAAGTTGACTGGATGGACACTTCTCTATAAATACCTTATTATTTAAAAATCTTTAATGTAAATATATTCTTATTTAAAAATCTTTAATTTAACCTATTGGGAAGAAATGTAGTTTTCTATTTATTTTATTCGGTGAGAGTGCTTGTAAAATTAGGACATTAAAAACTGTAATTATTTTAACAATTATATTCTAATAAACTAAAAATTTAATATAAAGTTAATAAGACAGGTGGAAGTCTAGCAAACCCATTGCTAACAGAATAAGAACTATGTATTTTATCATTTTAAGACTGATTTTGAAAAATAGCAGTTCCTCTTCAACCATCAAAGGGGTTTTATCTATGAGAAAGGAATATAATTTTCTTATAAATGGAAAAAGGGCCATTTCAGATATTCTTGCAGACAACTAACATCACATTACTGGACAATTTTGCTTTCGTTGTGGCTAAAAGGTGAAGGGAGAAAATTGATCTGGGAAATGCCAATAGAGTCTTTCCAGCTTCTAAAGTTGTAAGCAAGTAGTAATCAATTCTCTCCTGATGAGAGAAGGCTTTCTAAAAGAAGATTAAAGGCTTTTAAAATAGCCCCCTTTTGTGTTTCTGCAAAACATGTACTTTAAGCACAGTTTTAAAGGCTTCTGGAAGGTACGATTGCTCCAAAATTCTAAGATGATTTATTTCAAATCAAATGAACCAGAATGGAAAAAGAAGATTTTTCTCATGACTACTGTGATCAGTGACTCCTAATATTAAAAATTAGAGGGGCGCCTGGGTGGTGCAGTCGGTTAAGCGTCCGACTTCAGCCAGGTCACGATCTCGCAGTCCGTGAGTTCGAGCCCCGCGTCGGGTTCTGGGCTGATGGCTCAGAGCCTGGAGCCTGTTTCCGATTCTGTGTCTCCCTCTCTCTCTGCCCCTCCCCCGTTCATGCTCTGTCTCTCTCTGTCCCAAAAATAAATAAACGTTGAAAAAAAATTTAAAAAAAAAATAAAAATAAAAATAAAAATTAGTGAGAAATAGGGGTGCCTGGGTGGTTCAGTCCGTTGAGCATCCAACTCTTGATTTCAACTCAGGTCATGAACCCAGGTCAAGGGATCAAGCCCTACATCAGGCTCTGTGCCGAGCATGTAGCCTGGTTAAGATAGTCTCGCTGGCTCTCTCTCTCTCCCTGCGCCCCTCCCTCCCTGCTCACACTCTCTCCCTCTCTAAAATAAAAAATATATATATTGAGAAATCTACTTGACTTGATCCTGTGTTTAGTATTTCTTTAAATCAGAAGCAACTACTATAATCCTTATAAATGAATTGTTGAGAAACACTGAATATTCATGAGTCTCCTCTTTTTTCAAAGAATTTTTCAAGTTCATACATCTTTAAGGTTAATATAAACACTTATGATATGGGGCAAAACCTCTTAAGTATTTTACATCTATTATTACATTTACTGCTCAATTCAACAAGGAAGTAGGTGCCACTGTTGTATTCAATTTTACAGTGCGAAAGTTGGGATCTAAAGAGGTACAGTAATGAGTACAGGGGTTAGAGCTGGCAGATGTAGCCTGTAAATGAAATAGCCAAATTCCAGAGCCCAACATGAGCAATTAGAAACCATACTAGAAATTAGCTTCACAGATTCCCAAAGTCCTGCCCAAGAAAGTCAAATCAAGAGATCTGAAGAGGGGTCCAGCAACCTTCCTCTTTTACACATATAATAAATACTGTGTTGGTTTGGTTTTCTCTTGTTTCCCCAGGGCTGTCTCCATCTAGTTTTAAGGCCCTGGCTAGAGGCCAATCACTTGCCCTTCCTGAGCAGCTTATTAAAATCTATACCAGTCACTTCCCTTACTGGCATTCACACTCTGGGCCACTAAATGCCCACACTAATTGCCCCAGGGCCAAGTACCAGACACAGCCTCAATACTCTGCAGCCACTGAAATTATTCAGATTAGCTAATCCCCAGGAAGGCCACAAAGCCTAGCTAACCTCACTTGGTTTGTGACAGGCCAGTGTGTCTCTGCTGCTGCAGTTTACCCACATGTGACCTGCTGTGGGCCGAGCCCGGCAGCCTTTCTGTTGGCTTCCATCTATTCAAGTGTCAGGGTGTTGGGTCTCACCATCAGAAGAATCTTACAAGTGACACAGTGAGCAGGATGGCATGGCCATAACCGCTGACTCTTTCTTATTTATTTATTTATTTTTTTATTTTTTATTTTTTTTTTTTTAACGTTTATTTATTTTTGAGACAGAGAGAGACAGAGCATGAACAGGGGAGGGGCAGAGAGAGAAGGAGACACAGAATCGGAAACAGGCTCCAGGCTCTGAGCTGTCAACACAGAGCCCGACGTGGGGCTCGAACTCACGGACCATGAGATCATGACCTGAGCCGAAGTCGGACGCTCAACCTACCAAGCCACCCAGGCGCCCCAACCGCTGACTCTTAAATAGCTTCCTGGAGGTCTGTTCTTGGTTTACAATTTCATTCCAAAGCAACCCAAGAGCAGCCTGAGCAGGAACTGGAGCTTCACTTTAGTTTTGCTGCTTACATCTCTGTCTGCCTGTCATAAGAGGGCATTTGAAGACTGAAATATGAGGTTAAAAAAAAAAAAAAGGAGGGAATAGTCCACTTTACTTTGGTAATAATAGAATTGGGGAGGATAAGGAAAGATGTAAGTCGCCACCTCTCTCTGTGGGAATACTGAATACAAGCAGGGCTAACTGGCTAAACCCCAGGGACTTTAAAACTAGGCCAGGTGAAGCCTTCTTAAGGCAGTAGGAGGATGGGTCTCTTGAGCCTTGCTTTCCTGGGATCAGGACCTTTTATATGGGACCTAATTAATGACCAGGTCATTAACCTCACTTCTTTTGCATTGGACAACCCAATTTTTCCTGTTCCTAAATTTGAAAAAAGTTAAGTGGTGCCTCACAGGGGATTACTGAAAACTTAATGCTGTGGTACCATCCATTAAGGCCTCAAACCCAATACCCAGTATTATTAAAATTACTAACCCTGTCAGGGTGGCTTCATGGCTTAGTTGGTTAAGCATCTGACTTCGGCTCAGAGCATGATCTCACAGTTTGTGGGTTCAAGCCCCACATCAGGCTCTGTGCTGACAGTTCAGAGCCTGAAGCCTGTTTCAGATTCTGTGTCTCCCTCTCTCTCTGCCTTCTCCCACTAGCACTCTGTCTCTCACTGTCTCAAAAATAAATAAACATTTAAAAAATTAAAAAAAATTACTAACCCTGTCTCATCAATAACCGGTAAATATGTTATAACAGATTTGGCTGATAAGTTCTGGTCAGTACTTTTTCACAACTTCTTAGTCACAGTTCACCTTCCTCTGTGAAGGGGCACAATGTGTCAGCATTAGGCTACCATGGTGCCTCAGCAGCCATGTCATCACACACAGTCTTGACAGACAAGATCTTAAGTGCATACATCTTTCTCTATGAGCACAGGTATGATATTACATTGATGATGCCTCCTCCAAGGTATATGGTTCACATACTCATTAAGGACATACAGGAGCACCATCTTTTAGTCCTTTTTGGCTCTGGAGACAACATATTTCTCATTCACAAATTTTACTTAATCCCACTGATGCTGCTACTTAAAGGCCCCACTTTAAATGGGGCCTGCTCCAGCAAAACGCTCTGGAATCAGTGTAAATTAAAATCTGTAAGCATTCCCATCAGTGCCTCACAGACTCCTACACTATAGAAGTTTAAGAAGTTCCTTCTAACGTGTCCTGGCATCTGGACCTAGAATCAGATATTTGATTAGCAGTGGTCCTTATTGCACTTGGAAACACGAGTGCACCATATTGGTGACCCATATTTATACATATGAAATCAAAGAAAAGTCATAAGGGGGCATTTGAAGCCTGAAATATGAGGTAAAAAAAAAGTGAGGAAATAGTCCAATTTACTTTGGTAATAATAGAATTTGGGAGGATAAGGAAAGATCTAAGTTTTTATTTTTTTAAGCATTACTCTATTTGAAGAGAGAATAAAGCTCAGAGAGAATAGGTACAAACATACTATAGGAAGGACTCTGATGTATTAAGAAATGATAAGGGCCTAAATTAAGAAAACAAAAGTGGGGCTAAAAAGTTCAGTAATAGTTCTGAGACAGACTCTAATCAACTGATAAGAGTGTTGACGTTAAAGAATTATCTGTGGGGGCCCTTGGGTGGTTCAGCTGGTTAACCATCTGACTCTCGATTTCAGCTCAGGTCATGATCTCACAGTGCATGGATTCGAGCTCCACATCAGGCTCTGCACTGACAGTGTGGAGCCTGCTTGGGATTCTCTGTCTCCCTCTTTCTCTGCCTCACCCCTGCTCTCTTGCTCACTCTAAGTAAATAAATAAACTTTAAAAAAAAAAAGAATTATCTGTGAAATATTAGATATTTAACATGAGACACAGCATAGCTGGTGACAACTGTCGATTACAGCAGAAGAGCTGACTCTTTTCTAACGTTCTTGAATTGTTTAAGCTCTAGGATTCTGTCCTGTCAAAACAGAGGGGGATGACTTCCTAAAATAACTACTAAGATGGGCTATTCTGTCAAACTTGGCCATGTGGAGGCCAAACAACATGTGATATATTTAGAAAAGAAAAAAAGGGTGGTGATCTATATACCTTATTATGACTTCCCCGAGAAGAATTTATCTTAAGCCACTAGATTTATCAATTAGGAGGTGTTTGCTACCATGGTAAAATTAGTTTCAATATAACGTGCTTCTTTGGTGGCAGGTGGGGGTTGTTTATGCTAGGCATTTTGTAATGTATGTTGAGGAGACTGCCTTTGTTAATGGTTGACAGTGCAGGGGTGGGTGAGGGGATAAAGTGTGGGATAAAATGAGTATGTTATTTTTGTTTGATTGTTTGCTTAAGACTTATTTGGAAATGGAGAGGAAAAAGCCCTAAGAAAGGTAAGTACATTAAATATAGAGGAACACTGGCATATCTCAGGAGAAAGTATCTAGTACATAGGATTTCTAATCTTTTTTTATCTAATTTTAATCTTCATCACAGAATCCTATCATAACTATATGCAAATAGGATAATATATAAAAGAAGTCAAAAACATTTTGGTGAATAATCATTTTGATTACTCTGAAGTGACTCAGATAACCAACAAAAGATTTCACTGATGTATGTAAGAATCACTAGAAAGAAAAAATTATTGAGTATTTTTAAAAAGTAAGTACAATGGTAAAAACTGAGTCATTGGCCCGAATTATTAACTAAAGAGACAGATTGATTGAACTTGGTGAAGCAAAATGAACTATTTTAAAATGCATTAATTCATTGCTGCTGATGAAAGAACTGAATTCGTAAGGAAGGGCCATAAAGTATTTTTAGGAAATCAGTATTATCATTTAATCAGAAGAAAATAAAAGATGAATAGCATTTACACCTACACTGAAGGAAGAGAAAGAGAACTTTGCAAGATGAAGAAAGGAACCATTTAAACCAAGTTTGGGGGGCGCCTGGGTGGCTCAGTTCATTAGGCATTCGACTTCAGCTCAGGTCATGATCTCCTGATTCGTAAGTTTGAGGCCCGCGACGGACTCTATGTAGACAGCTCAGAGCCTGGAGCCTGCTTCAGATTCTGTGTCCCCCTTCTCTCTCTGTTCCTCCCCCATTTGCACTCTCTGTGCCTCAAAAATAAACATTAAAAAAAGTGTGGAAGTGAATATATCATATTGATAGAAAAGCAAAGCAATCAGCCACTGAGAGACTGAGTTTAATAAACAGAATTGGGTTAAGGTTGGGTTAGGGTTAGGTGGCTCAGTCGGCTGAACATCCAAGTTCAGCACAGTTCATGATCTCGCATCCATGAATTTGACCCCCATGTCAGGCTCTTATTTTTTTTTAATAAGCAGAATAGGATTAGATCAGTGGTTCTCAATCGGGGCCTATTTTGCCCCTCAGGGGACATTTGTCAATGTTTGGAGACATTTGTGGCTGTTACAACTGGACAGTACTACAGGGGTAGAAGGTAGAGAGTAGAGAGGATAGTAGGTAGAGTTTAAGTTTGCTACTAAAAATCCTATAATGCACAAGATAGCCTGCCACAACCAAGAATTATCGAAGGGTGACAAACCTAGAGCCCTAGAGCCAAGGGTGACAAACCACGGCCTAGATTAAATTAGAGTTTGGCTTCTTATAAAAGGAAGCAAAGAACCACTAAACTGTTTGATCGGCTGGTGACACAATGTAATCATGCTGAGTGTCTGGACTAAAAGTGAGGTGGAGGATGGTAAGTGAGGACACGGAAGCAGGGAGCAAGGAATGTCCCTGCAGGTGTGAGGAAATGCTGAGGAAGTCTGTTACCCTGGGCAATGAAAAGGAAGAGCTCAACCAAAGGGATATTCTGAAGAAAAAAAAACATCTCATAGAATTTGAAAATAACTGGCTCAATTCTAGAGAGGGAAAGACAGTATTTCTTACTCTGAAAATTTGGAGAACGTTTTTGAAACCTGAGCCCATGTATAATTGATTTACCCCCAATTTTATCCTATCAACTAACAAGACTCTCACGTTCCTTAGTATTCCTAATCTAGTTCTTTTATTGTTACATCATTTTAAATGCTTGGATGAAGGTATTTTAAACTACTGCATTTCCTGGTTTCTTTTTTTTTTTAATTTCTTAATATGTAATATTTTTTACAAGGTTCTTAAAATAAAAATGCACAGAAAGTATACATCTCCCTCAACTTTGTTTTCCAGCTGATGGCTCCCATCAACCATCTCCTTTGAAGTTTCTTATACATCCTTGTAGGGTTTTTTCCCTCCTTACTAACTCAACCAAAGATTCCTGTGTTTTTAAATCAGTAACACTTTATCAATCCTAAGAAAGTTTTTATAAGTTGAAAATAACAATTACAAAAAAAAAAAAAGCAACTTTCAACTATTTGAATACAAGTACAGAAAATAAAACAGGGAAGTCAGGATGGGACTTATGTAAACACTATTCTTACCTCTGTTTCTTGTTTTTTTTTTTTTCTTTTTAAATATTTATTTATTCTTGACAGAGAGAGAGAGAGCGCGCGAGAGAGAGCGCAAGCAGGGGAGAGACACAGAGAGAGGGAGACACATAATCTGAAGCAGGCTCCAGGCTCCAACCTGTCAGCACAGAGCCCTATGCAGGGCTCATATTCCTGAGCCGTGAGATTATGACCTGAGCCGGAGTCGGACACTTAACCAACTGAGCTACCCAGGTGCCCCTCCTTACCCAGGTGCCCCTCCTTACCCAGTTTCTATGTGCAAAGAAATGGATGTAAAGAGAAAATCACTGCTACAACTACAGAGTGAAACAGAAGTTTCTTTTGATAGGAAGCCTGAAACACTGAATATGTTTCCAACACAACTAAACTGCTGAATAACTGGCTCACAATAAGCTGTCAGAGAGGATATAACAAGGCGAGCAGTCCAAAGGATCTGGTATCTGAGTTAGAAATCAAACTGATAATCCCCGGAGAACTCTGATCAAAGTCTCTACAAAGCTTGGGCTACAAAGTCAGATTGAAACCAACTGACAATAAACAATGAAAACTGTTTAACAAACCAAAAAGGTGTTGCTGTGTTAGGATTACATGTACATGAGTATTAAAGTAAAAATATGTTATTAACTAAAAAAGAGAAGAATTGTATATAAGAGTTATGACATGAAACAATTAGAAATGGAAGTACAAAGATTCCAAGATTTCTTCTTGACAAAGAGGAAATGGGACATTTTAGTGTAAAGTTGTATATATACAAGATATGCATTTTAAATCATGACAAAAAGACTGTCTAAAACACTTCACTCATTCAACAAATATTTTTTCAGCTCATCCTGGTGTTTGGACTGATACAGGTGGTGCGAATCCAGCAGTACATGAAAAAAAATTCCAGTGGTCATTATGCTGATATTGAATGGGGGAGAATGGAGACAGGAGGTGAGCAAAATGGATGAGAAATAAACAAATACAAAAATTCATTCCCTTGGAATTCCCTTAGAACTTGGGTAGATGGACAAGGAGAAGTATTCTCCAGTTCCTATTTTGTTTTCTTCTTTCTACAAGAAGAATCATATTCAAAGTAGAAAGGCTAGAGAACACATAGAGAGCAAAAAATAGGTCAGAAGACATGAAGACAGAAATTAGAATAGAAATTCTAGAATAGAAATTAGAAATGAAATCCCCCCAAAATCCTATTTCAGAGTATTGGAAAGATGTGCAGATATAATCACAAATCATTACCCACTTTTTGAAGTTGTATAAAGCTAAAGGAAGCTCCAGAAAAACTGGTCAGAAGTTTCTAAATTAGGGTAAAAAAATTGTTTTATTAAACTTTGGATCTATGAGTTAATTATTGATCCCTATGAGAACTGTAGAACTAAATATTACATAGACTGGTTCTAAATCTTTTTGTAAAGGATGTGTTGATTGCTGAACTGTCAATGGATTAACTATGTCCAAGGTGTATAAATTAGAAGAAATATCTTGAAATATTTTACCTTGATTTATCAAGGTATTTGCAAAAATTTCTCCTGAGACTTTGGTACAAAATAGAAAAATATGGCTTTTGGATGTGCTTAATGTTTCAACTGACTAAAGTGACATAAAGGAACTAAGAAACAATTTAGTAGATGCATGTATAAAATTTGGCCTTAAAAAAAGTCTTGGAAGGGGGTACCTGGGTGGCTCAGTTAGTTAAGCATCTGACTCTTGATTTCGGCTCAGGTCATTGATCTCACAGTTGGTGAATTGAAGCCTCGCATCAGGCTCCATGCTGACATTGTGGAGCCTGCTTAGGATTCTCTTTCTCTCCCACTCTCTCTGCCCCTACCCTGTTCGTGCTCTCTCTCTCTCTCTCTCTCTCTCTCTCTCTCTCTCTCTCAGAATAAATAAATAAACTTAAAAAAAAAACTTGGATATATCCATATGGAAATGAAACATAGTGATAACTCAAATCCAACATTTTTCTGCTATAATTAGGAAGAAATAACCAAACAGCATTCAACTCCTAAAGGATATACTTAACAGCACTGATGAAGTCATCTTGCAAATAAAAACTGAACTGAATCTAGTTTTCTCATTTTTTAAATGAAAACTCATATAAAACATTTAAGGAAAATATTGTATTTCAGCTAGTTTTTGTGAAAGCTAACATTTATAACTAATCAGTGGAGAACAGATAAGGAGGCTGAGTGGACAACCATTTAGGAAATTGCTCCTGGGAACATGTCCATTAGCCATCTGGAAAGCTTCAGAAACGGCTGGTCAGATAATTTGGAAAAGTTCACGTGTGGAAATGAAACTGGTGAGTATGTGTTTCAATAATTTGGTTTGCAATAGTGATTAAGAATTGCCTTCACTCAACATTTTACCTCAGCTCACATTTTCTCTGGAGATTCCCCTGGGGCTCTTCATACCACACCACTAATGACCTCCAACGGTCAATCCCCTGTCCTCATCTTACCTGACCTACCAGTAGCATCTGCCCATTTGACCACACCCTCCTTCTGAATACACTTTCTTTATTTGACTTTTGGATATCACTCTTTGTTCTTCTTCTGTTTCATAGGACATTTCTTCTCAATATCCTTTATGGAGTTCCCTTTTCCTTCTAAATCTCCAAGTATTAGAAGTTTACCTAACACTCATCTTTTCTTCACTTACTCTTCATCAGCAAATCCTGAAAGCCAATGTCTTCCAAATACATACCAGATCTGGCCAATTATCACCACTATGGCTATCACATTAGCCCATGTTTCCATTATCTGTCACCTGCACTACTGTAAATGGCTCCAAAATAGGTGTGTCAGCTGTCTCTGTTGTATTATAACAGCAGAATAGAATAGAGCACTGTTCAGCCAGAAGAATTCTTTAAAATATGTTCCATCATGTGACTCAGGGGGCTTAAACCCCTTCAACTAACTTTACTTCTAAGATAAAATCCAAAGTCCTGTCTCTAAGGCTGTGATTACCTTCCTGCCCTCATTTCAGGTCACTCTTTGATGTCCTCTGGCCACCCCGACCTCCCTTCTATGCCCTAAATTCCCCATACATACCATGATCGCACCCATACCATACATTGCTGGCTCTTTCAAAGAGAGTCCTATCTCAAATAACACCCACTATCATTTCTTTTCAATTACCTCATTCTAGTCTTCATAGCACTTAGAAATAATTGAACTTCTAGCCTAAGTCTATGTGGTTAGGGTCTACTTCTCCTCATGAGAATGTAGGCTTTACAAACATAACATCTTTATCCCTTTCCTGCTATGGTGTACACCTAGCATAAGCAGGATGTCAGGCATGGAAGAGAAGCTCAATGGATATTTGTAGGATAAATGAAACAATAAGCCAATAGCAGAATAAAGTAATAATCCCACTATATTGTGCTCTGGTCAAAACTCATTCAGAGTATGTTGTTTAGAATTTAGCACCACGTTTTAAGAACACTGGCAAGGTAACTCCAGAGGAGGCTGAAAATGGTATTAGGGGTTGAACTCTGTCCTCCTCCCAAATAAGATATGTTCAAGTCCTAGCCCCCAACCCTTGCCAGTGGATGTGATCATATTTGGAAACTGAGTTGTGGCAGATATAATTAGTTCACATGAGATCACACTAAAGTAGGATGGACCCCTGCTCCAGTATGACTGGTGTCCTTATGAGAAGATAGCTTTTTGAAAACACACAATGCATGCAGGAAGAAGAGCACAAAGGTATGACAAAGGCAGAGATTAGCGTTATGCAGCTATAAGCCAAGGAACACCGACATTTGCTAGCAAACCACCAGAAGCTAAGAAGAGGGAAGAAAATATTCCCCTACAAATTCCAGGGGGAGCAGTGCCCTGCTGACAGCTTGATTTTGGACTTCTAGCCTCTAGAACTGAGAGATAATAAAGTTATTTTGTTTTAAGCCACTCACTTTAGAGTACTTCGTTATGGCAGTCCTAGGAAATGAATACAGATGGTAAGTCTAGAAAATCATGTTTTTGAGGTAGACGTCTTTTACCTAAAAAAAAATGCTTGCATAAAAATACGATTTTAAGCAAATATTAACAAGCAACTTTAAATGCTCCTCTGTATACTGTTTGAGTACCTTTGAAGGACATTTCCTAGGTTATATATTAATTGGAGTAATGTCACTGTGTTGTAAAATATTGGGTATTTTGGGTTTACAGCCTGAGCAAGAGAAAGCCAGATATGTCTGGTCATATCTGGTGACTAGTCAGAGAGGATGTGCCAGATGCTTATGTAAATGGGAGCTGAGAATTCCGCTGGCAAAGAACTCAAGTGGTATACGTTGGTGAAGTTCAAACACTTCTGTGAAGTTCTGGCAAGCTATCCAAGTAAAACCAAAATATTCACTGTTTGTGGAGTACTGAAGAACTCCAAGGAAAAAAAAAATCAAGAAAAAGCAACAAGGCATTCTGAGGGTCCATTAGTTAGGTTCAAGCAGAGAAAGAGAACTGCTGTGAACAATACAGAATGAGGGTTACTATGAGGACTGGATCTTACACAACTGTGGGAGATGGTAAAGAAATCTATGAAAAGCGGCTGCTTCTCTGTCTGGTGGTGGGCCTGAATTTATTGTAGATTGGTGAGACCAGAAGAGGGGATGAAGTATGGTATGAGGTAGGGGAGAAGGAGGATAAGCTAGAGTCGAGAACCCATAGCAACAAACTGGAATCACAAGGTCAAAATTTAACCCATGTCTATCTCTCCCCACCATTGATCTCAACCACATGGGAGACCTTCAGAAGAAAAACATGCCCTGCATGACAGAACTGCACATGTGTCTGTCCCAGCATTACAGAAGCTGGAGGAAATCTGGCAGGAGCTGGATACAGGGCCAGGAATTGAGACACTAGACCCTAAAAACGAGTCCCTCACCCATAATCTCATGAGATGCCAAAAACTTAGTAGATGGATAATGTTTTAATGTAATATTATAAAAGTTAAAATTTGTGCAAAAAAATCTGTGATGGACAAAATGCCAACATTTTAAATAAAGACAGTGAGTATCCAACACCGATTAGGGTAAGGCTAGTGAGGCCAAGTCATGCAGGGGCAGGCTTAGATCCTGGGTTTGAACAATTCTAAGTGTTAATAGCATACATTTTTGTCAATATAGCAGGATCCTTTTTCAAGAGAACCCAGACTCTGTCATTAGAAGGTCTCGGAGTGGATGAATCAGCCTAAGCTTGGGAGTGGCTAAAAACATTCAATTCAGACTTTTATTTACCAAATGAGAAACTGGATATTCAAAGCAAGTAATACTTTAAAAATTTGCCTCATATATTTCAGTTCTAGGGACAGCTTAATCAATCAGCCAACACCAACAATCTCTGAAGATCAAATCCATTCTACTTAATCTTCCTCTGGTGACTGTTACAGTGCCCAACTTGTTGCTGGTAACTTCCAACTACCACTCAGCTTCCAGCACTGTAGGATCCTATCATCTCCACTGAAATCATGCCTTACATTTGATAACAGCAGTACCCAATGTCATTTCTCACCTACCAACCAAAGCTATGACAGAGCCCTTCAAGGATGCTAATGTTAATTTCTCACAACTGTGGTTGAAGACACTGTTCTCTGAAGTTGTGTAAGTAACTTACATAATAAATCCATTTTAGAATTCTGATTTCCTTAAGCCATTAGATACCTTCCTCTATGGTACACCAAATAACTTCTGACAACTCAACTTTTTTCAGTGTGGGCCAACTCTGAGTCCAAGTTTCTTTTAGTTAACCAGTAAAGGAAATTGTCAGTCAGAGCCACTCTGAGCTGCCCAAGTTAACACATTGAATCCAGAATCTCTGTTCAGTGAAACCAAAGTTACAAATTCAGTTCAGTCCAACTTTATATTTCTATAACCCTGATTGAATATTTCTTGTGATTCATTCTCATATTTGTTCCCTAGATTTGTATCAATATGAAATGGCAAAATCTTGGAAGTATTGATGTGGTGTGAGACTCCTCAGAGGCTGTACTTTCTCCCTTGTCCTCCAGGGTCTTCTGGGACTTGAACCCTGTTACAGGTCTAGGAGGAATAGAGGTAATGTAGTTAAGTCCTTAGGAGGATCAGTAGTACCTTTGTAATGAAACCACCACCGGGGAAGGAGGTAAGGGAATCCTAACATGAAAGAGGAGGAAAAATTATGTCTATTTAGCAAATAAATTTGGCAAAATGTAGTGGTGAAGGTCATCAGCTTTACTGATTGCTGCCCTATCCCAACAAAACAAGCCAGCAGATCATCAGCAATGTGTGCTAGCTATGGATGATGGTACCCAGTACCATACAATGACCTTAGGAGCTAAACGGTAATCTACTTCCCCCTTCCAAATCTTAGAATTTCTCCTGTGGCCAACTCCTACTCAAAACCATAAGGGTTCTTGGAAAAGTAGTTTTAGCATGGCTAATTTTCTGTTTGTCTATATCTATAATTTTGTACATCAAATCACAGTACACTACATCTCATACTTCTATTTTCTGATGAAAAAGAAACATGTTTCTGCAAATACACTTGTAGGAAGGGTACATATGGTTCGAATGCAAAAGAAATATATATATATATATATATATATATATATCTCATTTATTTTATTTTTATATTAAGGCTCAAAATGTTTCATCACTTTCATATTAGCCTAAACCTTGGAGATACTTTAATTTTGGCTCTTTATAATGGACTCACTTTAATTATCATTAATCACTCGATAATAGAAATTGGTAGTGTTTCTAACCTTACCATCTCCTGGATACCACATAATAAAGGAAAAATAAAAGAAAATTACAGAAGGAATTCAATTTCACATGCTCCACTGTAGGCTACTGTCAAAGCTATTTTCTAATATATCAATCAGTGTTTCCTGAGAGAAGACAATAACCGGTAGGAACATCAGCATAGCATGTACGAAATGAGGGTAGGAGCACTGCCTGCGTTTAGAAAAACTATCAATTTCTACCTGTGTAAATAAATAAAGTGGTTAGCATTTGCCAAAAATCACATGGTTCTTGACATTGCAAAGTCTAAAAAAAAGCATTTATAGAACTATCACAGGCCAAGTCAGAATATAACTAAATTCTGAAGTTTAAATTAAGAAAGAAGGCTTTATTTAGTATAAATCACTATGGTTAACTGACAGAATCAGATCAGAAGTTTGAGAAAGTGAGTGGTGTGTTTTAGTGTGTTTTTACATGAGAAACCATTTAATCATCCAGCTCCTTTTGACATGAGTCCTGCACTGAGTACCCACATATTCCCAAATGTTCCCTTTGACACAGGAAGTTGTATCCCATTCCTTGTGGGTAGTAGGCATCATAGATCCTATGACAGTGTTATCTACTGGATCCTCTGCCTCAACCTTGCACCCCTCCTGACAGCATAAGAGGGACAACCTTTCTCCATCTTCCCTTCCTGGTGTGTTTTCTCCAAGTGCTTGATATTTTCAAGCTGCTCTTTCATTATCTGAGGTTGCTACCACCCTTTCACCAGCACAGGGTCTTGATTACCTGCGAGGATACCTTTAATTAGATCCATCTAAGTTCACAGCATTCTTACACTTGCAAACAATTCTGTACAGGTGCCTAAAACAGTTCATTGTTAAACTGTTAAATTCCTCTATCTACTATATATTGTGCTATAGTTAAACACATTATTTCATATCTTACAGTATACATATGAACTTTGATATGCTTTAAGTTGTATTATCCTAAGTTGTGAATTAGTGGGATCTCACTGATTATCATTATACTTAATATTTTTCTATCTAGAACTTTAAATACAATGAAATCTACATATATAATTTTACTTCCTCTTTTACTATATGCCATAAAAAATGTAATACTTGATAAATATAAAATATATATAACACACAGGTAAGTTACACATAGGTAAAATAAAAAGGACATCCATAATTCCACTAACCAATTTAAGTTCTAAGAACACGACTAGCACTTTGTATCTGTTTATTCCTCTCCTAGTTCATTTCATTCCTCCATTCCCTCAACAATATCCTACATTAATTAATCTCTTGCTTTTTCTCTATAAAGTTTTATCGCACATATATGTATTCCAAAAAGACATGCTGCTTGGTTTTGTTTGTTCCTGAGATTTATTTCTGTATGTGGAATCTCTTTAAGGACTTGCTTGTTTAGTGCCAAAGTAAGTTTGTATGTAATTTCCCAGAGTCCTTCTTTATATAGTATTCCATTATGTACCTATACTGCAATGTATTTATCCATTCTCCTGCCAGGAGGCATTTGGGGATGTTTTTGGTTTGTTGCTAGTATAAATAGTGCTACATTCTTGTAAGGTTTAGTGGTTTCCCTTCTTTGTGGTGTATGCCTAGGAGCAGAATTGCTGGATTTTCAGTAATGCAAACAAAGACACAATAATCAAAAATGTTCTCCTGCAGTGGTTGTATCAATTAACTCTGAAGCAGTGGGTAGGAGTTTCCATTTATCGATATACTCTCCACCACTTGTTAGTCTCAATTTAGTAGATATTAGTTTGCAAATCCCAAATGTCAAATAAGGTTTAGCACAATTTTAGAATTTTTATTTATGATTCATCTGTCTACATTTATACAATTTTTCCTACACAATTATTTCTCTTACTGATTTTTAGCCCTTCCTTATATATTCTGGACACTAAGCTTTGTAAGTTTTAAGTTTTGAAAATAAGTTCTCCAAGTTTGTTACTTGCCTTTTGACTTTTTAATTCTGTGTTTTGATGAACATAATTTGTTAATTTTAATGCAATAAACTTAATTTACGTTTTTATGGTCTTGCCTATTTTAATGACAGATGTTATTAAATATATTCTTATAAGATGTTTAGGTATTTTCTTTTGCTTTTGTGTACTTAATCAGTTGAAACTGAATTCTGTGTTTTTTCAATATCCGACCACACTCATTTCCACCTCATTCATTAAACAGTTATTCATTTCTCAGTGATAAGAGGATACCTCTACCATACATACTTTCCATGTAAGACTAGGTCTTTTTTTAGTTTATCCATTCTATTCTCTTCCCAATTTATTCATACTTTTGTCCAGAACTGGTACACCGTATCTACTTTTGTTTTTCTGACTTGTCAGACCTTTATTCTGATTGGTCAGAAGTCTCTTCTGACTACTTAGCATCAGCATTTTATGAATCATTAAAAATTTTAATGTTTTCCAAGCTGGAACCATTATATACGGTCTTGATTATTATAATTTGAGAGTTATGATAACTCATAGGGCAAGTTCTTATACTCTTCTCATAAGAGGTCTTGTCCACTCTTTGGGCTTTGTGCTTCCATATAAATTTTAAAAGAGATTCCTTTCTTTTTCTTAGTTTATTTGAGGGAGGGAGGGGCAGAGAGAAAGGGAGAGAGAATCCCAAGAAGGCTCCACAATAACAACACAGAGCCTGAGATGGGGCTCAAACTCACAAACCATGACATCATGATCTGTACCAAAGCCAAGAGTCGATGCTTAACTGACCGAGCCACTCAGATGCCCCTAAATTTTAAAAGAGATTCTCAAGTTGCATATAAAAACTGCTGGCACTCTGAGAGAATCACCTTAAATGTAAAATTGGGAAGACTATTTATGATTTTGTTTTTCTTTCTATAAATATGGAATACATATCTATTTATTCAGAGCTTCTTTAATAACTTTCAATAATACTTATTTCCAGACAAGTCTTACTCATCTGGTTACTAATAGTTTTGTTTTAATATTATTAATTCCTATTATTAATGGTGTTTCTCCTAATTATATTTCTAAATTCTAATTAGTTTCTACTCCTTGCTTTCTCTGATTTACAACCCATTCATTTTTACTGTGGTTGTTAATCTCCTCAAGCTTACTTGTATTATCTTAACTTTTCTGCTTGTCCTATTTCTATGCTATTGCCTTTGTTATTTCTTCTTACTGTTTTACCAATCCCATATTTATTTTAGCTTTTTTCCTTGAAGAGCACCAAAAAATTATAATATTGAACAATTAACCATTCTTCAGAAAAATATATGACTTTTTTTAAAGTTTATTTATTTTGAGAGAGAGGGAAAGAGAGGGCTAGTGAGAGTGGGATAGGGGGAGAGAGAGACAGAGGCAGAGAGACAGAGGGACAGAGAGAGAAGGAGGGAAAGAATAAGAATCCCACGTAGGCTCCACACTGTCAGTGTAGAGCCCAATGCAGGTCTTGAACTCACGAACCATGAGATCATGACCTGAGCCGAAAACCAAGAGTTGGTTGATTAACCAAATGAGCCACCCAGGCACCCTGAATATATGACTCTTAAAATACTTTAATAAAACACTACACACACACACACACACACACACACACACACACACACATTCAGTTGGTTTAGGTTTACATACATCTTTCATTTCATTTCCCACCAACTCCTTTATATTTCAGGTTTTTCTCTCCCTTAAAAGCATATTGTCTCATTATGAGAATTTCCGCAGACAAGCAAGTCTGCCATTCTGGCAAAATCAAAGTACCATGTGATTAATCTTAAAAATATTCTCAAAGAATAAAGCTCATCTATCTGCTCTACCCAGGATGAACACTAAATTCAAAGAGTTTTTTTCCTAAAGTTATAACTATTCATTCCTTAAGCAAATTCCAAATCTGGCAGAAATATTCACCCAGCTGGTATATGAGACAGTACTACAGCACTTTTAATTTCGTATACTATTTTATTTTATAGAAGTTCATGTCTCTATTTCATAGATCTTTCCAAAAGTTCTGATTTGTTCTCAAAAATAGTGCTCCATTCAATAATCAGGAAATAGGTGTTTGTTGTCTTATGGCATTACATCATTTATTTTATTTTTCAGAGATCTCTTGTGAACTGTGATCATAGTCTGAAATACTACACAAGCACAATGAAAAACTAACCCAACTTTCCTTTGAAATCACAAAAAATTCACCTATAAAATTGGGAGGCTAAGAACCAATAGAGTATACAAAAATTATGCTCAGCCAGCTGTATTAGAGATATTAAAATGACACAGGCATTTAGACAGACTGAATGCATTATTAGTGTGGCCTTTTCTGCCAGTTTGGTCATTTACTTATCAAAGGAAACCTCACGGTCAGGATCTGCATTCTTCACTACCTACAGTGATGCACAAAACTTCTGTGAAGTATCTACCCAGCAAATAATTAGTTTCATTTCTAAAAGAACTTTGAGCATTCTTATGTACAGTGTTCAAAAAATATTTTTATTTGCCATATAGTGCTAGCCAAAAGTGTATTTCCACACTTCTCTTGAAGAACCACATTTTAATGAAAATTAGCCCAGAAATCTTGTAGATACTCTAGGTATTTGTGACAATAAAAAATATTTCTTAAAGGCTGGGTAAGCAAATGACGCTAGGAGTTATCACTTAAGAGTCTGGTTTTAAATAAAACTCTAGCTAAGTTACTGAATTGCTACACACAGTACTGTGCAAAACAGTAAGTTTTATGCCAGTATATTCTAACATCAAGTTTTTACGATTCCTACAACTGCCTTTGTCTCTCCTCCTTTGGTCAGTGGCCCACTGAAAATCTGCTATTTTCAGATTTGGATTAAATAACACACTGCAGGGTATGGGACATCACTATTTGAGTCACCGCTCTAAGTCCAGATGATGCAGTTCAGAATCCTCAACCCTCTTGGGATAAATACTGAAAAATAATAAATGGGATAGAAATTGCTAGTCAGATAAATGTCTTTCTCTCTTTCTCTCTCTCTCTCCTACAGGTTACTTCAAATTCAATTCTTTGTGTATTTCTTCCTGAGAAACCCTGCACTTGGCCAAGTAAACAAGTAGGCCTCATCACATGCTATATGTATCATATTATACCTTGTTTCATTTCCATTTTCTCTCACCTTGCATGCCTTGGGCTTCTATCCCCAAAGTACTGCCAACATGATTACTGTCTCAGCTCTGTTTTCCAGAAGACTCAGGCAAAGGCAGTAGTACTGCATCTTTGTAACAAAGATTATACATATAATTAAAATTACACATATAATTGGGATTGTATGTATATAGGTAGTTACAGGAAAAATATATTGTGTCTTTATATAAATGTGTCTGTTATCTCAAATTTCTTTCCTTAGAAATTAAAATCTTTCAGGGGTATCTGGATGGCTGAAATCAGTTAAGCATCGGACTCTTGGTTTTAGCTCAGGTCATGATCTCACGGTTCACTGGTTCAAGTCTCATGTTGGGCTCTGCACTGTCTGCAGAGCTTGGGATTCTCTCTTTCTGTCTCTCTCTGCACCTCCCCTGCTCACTCACTCCATCAAAATAAATAAATAAAGTAAATTAAAATCTTTCTCATATTCTGAAATTTCAAGAAAGACCATTATTAAATTAAATATTAATTATGCTAAGGTACAATATTAAAATAGATTTTCAAGGTTTGATTCAGGCACCAAGACAAGCCAAAATTCTTCAGAATTTATGGGAAGATAATTAAAATTATAAAGTACTGTGATCATTCTGATGCAGTTTTAGAGTGGTGGGGGTCCAGAGCTGATAGCCAGGAAAGAATTCTTGAGATATCTTTGGTGCAATAAGGTGAATAAAGCACAGGTACAGGACCCATGGGCAGATAGAGCTTTACTGAGGTAGTAATGGGTAAAAACTCAGTCATGAGACCCTTCAGATATGTATCAGTGGACCAGAAGCTTGGAGTATGATTACCAATCTCTATATTGGTGGGGGGGGAGGTATATAAACCAAGTTTCCAAAGGAATTTTTACATATTAGGGTAGACTTACAGGATGCTGGGGGTTGGGCTAAGAATGCCGTTTGCCCTTAGCAAAGGGTCACCATCAAGGCAGCTGAGTCCCTAGAGGAATGTCACTCTGCCTGTTTCAAGGACTCATCAAATAGGCTGTAGATAGTAAGGAAATTTAATTTTTCATTTGCCTTTGTTTCCCACATCAATTCAGTAAGAATACTAGACATTAGTTAAGAGTAAGAGTTCCCAGAATAAAGTACAAATAGGAATAACCTCCTGATAAAGTTTTTTCTACCTTCTAAAATTTTCGTTCCCTCATATGCATATAGTGTTGTTTGACAGGGTAAAGTAATACGTAAAAGGAGAATTAAAGAACTATTCTACAGTGAAAAAAAAAATTCCTTGTAAAGATTTCTTCTCTGAGTCAGGCTTGGTCTAAGAATTTCCTTGCTTCTATGAATTTGGGAATGCCATGAAGAAATGAAATCATCTCAAGTTTATACAACCAATTGTTAGTGGTTTGCAGATTTTTATTTTTAGTTAGCAGTTCCAAATAAAAGTTTTCTTTTTTCTTTTAATTTTTTTTTTATTTTAGAGAGAGAGAGAGAGAGAGAGCAAAAGTGGGGGAGAGGGGCAGAGGGTGAGAGAGAGAAACTCAAGGCGGTTCCATGCTTAGCACAAAGCCCAATTCAGGGGTGATCCTACAACCCTGGGATCAAGACCTGGGCTGAAATCAAGAGTCGGACACTAAACTAACTGAGCCTACCAGGCACCCCAGACCTCACTGTTTTTCTAAGATATCATTAGATGGCAATAGAAGATTCTGAAAATATGGTCTCATTTAAGCTAACTTTTGTGTTGCAATGCCAAGACACAAATCTACAAAGACCACAGAAAGTGAGACTTCATATATTGTTAAAGTTTAAGGGTAAGTCCAATGTTTGTAAAACTACAATTTTTAAACACTCTATTATTCAAACAATAGTCCTGAGATCAGCAGTGCAGGTATCAGCTGAAAGCTTGCTAGAAATGGAGAAATTAAGGCTTTCCTCCATACCTACAATACTAGAAGTTCATTTCAACAAGGTCCCCAAAATAGACTATACACAAATGTTGGGTCCAGCTACAATCAAGAGAAGCATGAATGCAATAAATTGCCTAATTTAACTTTTGCTGAAACCAAGAGGATATGAAAACTGTTTTCTAGTTTGTTTTATTTTTTCCATACATATATGTATATATACACATATACATAATTTAAAAATTTTTAAATGTAAAATTTATATATGTATTTTATATATAAAATAGCTGAAATATATATATAGCTATCTGTAAAATATCTCTTTATATATGGAAACAATATACCTATATGTATAAATATATGAGAAATAAGATTTATTGGAAGGAAATGGCTCATGCAATTATGGAGGGTGAGAAGTTGTAAGGTCCATATTTGGCAAACTGGAGACCCAGGAGACCCAAAGGTATAGTTCCAGTCTGAAAGACTGCAGGCTCAAGACCCAGAAAGAGTTGATGTCTCAGTTCATGTCTGAAGGCCAGAAAACACCAACAGCCCTGCTCAGGCAGTGAGGCAGTGAGAAAATTCCCTCCTAACTCCACCTTTCTCTCTTCAGGCCTTCAAAGGATTGGATAAAGCATTCCACATTAGAGAAGGCAAACTGCTTTACTCAGTCTATCAATTCAAATGTTAATTTTATCCAGAAACATCCACAGAGACACAGAAAACTGACACATGAAATTAACCATCACATCTGGTGGGGTCCAGCACTAAATGCTGGTAGCTCCACCAGAGAGTGTTTAACCGTAAATCACTAAAGAAATAACCTAAATGCAGATCTGGAATTAAGAAAGCAGTCCTCATGGGGTCCAGGCAGAATCATTTTCCAGTCCTTCATACAATTTTCATTGAGTTTTAAAGTAAATTAACACCTTCAGACCTAAAACAGATTCCAAATTAAATAGCTACAGGCAGGTAATTCAAATGAAAAAAGCAGAGCATGTGTTAAAAAAAAATCCAACTACCGGCAATATAATCTCAGAGTAAACATTTAGCAAAACAAAATGAAAGTAATACTTTACAAAAAAAAAAGAAGAAGAAAAAGAAAACAGAAAAGAAAAAGAAAGTAATACTGGACATTAATTTAAATTGTAGCAATATTTAGTTTTTAAATTTTTCTCTTCTGACATGTTACTGTTTTGACTTGTAATCTGAAATCTGACATATTTCTATGGCACCAAAGTATAAAAATCAGGAATTATTTCAGTTTTTGATCCTTTAACTTGGTACAGTATTTATTTTTAAATAGTTTATTCCTTGAAAGAGTGGTACACAAAAATAGGTACTTACAAGCATGGATAATATTTTGTAGCAGGCTTTGTATTTTTATAGATATGACTACTAACATATTTATAGAATTCTGGTTTCTAATATTATCCCATTTCATTTTAGTACTATGTAGTCCTATAATTCAGTAACATCCCTTAGTAATTTTGCAGTCACACTTTCAAATGTATGAGAGAAAGTGAACTGGAAAATTATAGTTTATTTTCATAAAGTTTGTAATGAAAGAGAATTTTTTTTGAAAATTGATCTCCAACCCCCAAATTTTTGGAATGCAACTCAGGCCATTACTTACATTTTGAAAACCAACTTGGGCTGATGGAGGCAAACCAGTTTGTGTCTCGCAAATAATTGATTTTTGATTGACAGGATTTCCCACAATCATAATTTCACAACAAGTAAGCAAATCATTATACCGTTATACAACGGTATAAATTCTTTTAAAGACCTTGCTAAGAAACAGTCAAAGGATTTCAAGAAGTTAAAATATTCATCCAAAAGGTTCTGATCCAGTCTTCATTGGTTAGCTGATTTTAAATGTTTTAAAATTTCCATAGAAGGATTCAGCACCACTTCTTAAGAAAACTACCTAACCTCAGATGAATAGAGCCAACCACCATACTGTGACTGCAGTTCATCAGTCAAGACTGAACTGTCTCCAGCTCAAGCCAGGAAAACACATCTAAGATAACAGGGTCTATTCTCATCTAGCATATACATCCATTTTCTTCCATCCCAATAGAACCCTGATTTTTTTCCTAGAAAATCTAAGTGTTCATGCATCTCAGGGGAAAGTGACCCAACTGAGGCTTCCAGGACAGGCTTCACTGGTGTACATAAAATTCCTCTTTCCAGTGATTGTTTTTCCTCCGTCTGGATATTAACATTTTAAATAAATGTGTTCTGCACCTCATCAGACATCTTGCTAAAGCCTGAATATAAAATTTACATTGAGGAGGAGAAGCACATGGGCGGCTCAGTCGGCTAAGCTTCCAACTCGTGATATCAGCCCAGGTTATGATCTCACAGTTGGTGAGATGGAGCCCTAACAGACTCTGTGCTGATAATGTAAAGCCTGCTTGGCCTTCGCTCCCTCTCTTCCTCTCTTTCCCTCTCTCTTTCTGCCCCTTCCCCTCTATCCCTCCCCCATGCTTGCTCGCATGCACACACACACTTTCTAAATAAATATTTTGTAAATTTTGACACTGAGGATGTATATGGTCTTTAATGACACAATGAAGTGTTGAATCCATCAATCCTAAAACCCACCCTTTCTCTGCAAGTTCTGCTTATGAAATTATTAATTTTCCTTTTTTTAATGTTTATTTAAGAGAGAGAAAGAGCATGAGCAGGGGAGGGGCAGAGAAAGGGGGAGAGAGAGAATTCCAAGCAGGCTCAGTGCTGTCAGTAGTGAGCCCAAAATGGGGCTCAAACTCATAAAACAGGAGCTCATGACCTGAGCCCATACCAAAAGTCAAAACTTAACTGACTGAGCCATGCAGGTGCCCCAATTTTTGTATTTTAAGCCAATTATGAGTTGGAACCTCTTATTCCTTGCACTGATATAATCTTATATAATACATGAAGGATTTCATTTTGAATTTTTTTTAAGTAAGCTCTATGCCCAACGTAGGGTTTGAACTCATGACCCTGAGATCAAGAGTCGCACGCTCTAATGACTAAGCCCACCAGGCACCCCACTTTGAACTTCTGAATACAATTCCATCCCATTGAATGATACAATGAACTTATGTTCGTGCAATATCACAATATGTTGTCTCCTTTTATTTTTCTCTAACAGATCCAGTGTCAGAAGGACCATTCCTCAGCTGTACTATGTGTAGGCAGTGTTAACAATTTTGACCAGTTGATGTTAAAATTTATAAGATGCTTTTTAAAACAAAAATATAATGTTCTTTATGCAGAACTTGTCATGGGCATCATGTCAAATGCAAGAGTCCTATCAAAATGTTATCTAGTTGGAATTATTTACATCTGTATTCTCAACACCTGCCAAGGAATAATTTAACTCTTTTCATGCAATTGTTCTGGAAATTATCAGCTAAATCTTCAACACGCTGATGAGTACCATTTCTGGTAAGAATTAATTTAGAAAACATCATTTGTGGTTTTTAGGTTCACTATTTTTGCTGCATTAATAGTTACTCTCATCCGCCAGAGGTTTTAAAAACCTAGATAATATTTTTGCTTAAGACATAACTGCATTCCACATAGTACTAGTTATTTTTTTCACATACTGAAAAAAAGTGAAACTTGTTAAAACTATGGTCACTAAGTATTTTTTTAATTTTCAAAACTTGTAATTCTGACCAAGTAATCATGTTTCATAATAATGTCTTTGTATTTTTCTAACACAGACACATTTGGTTTGCATACAAACAAGTAGCATTCTCTTCCATTCCTAGTAAAAAATACGTGATTCCCATTTTTCTTTAAAAATATATTGCTCTCTCATTTTTATTTCCCAATTTTGAGAGAGAAATATTTCTCCTGACTCCACTGTAAGAAAGCAAGAGCACAGCACAATAATAAATGGCAACTGACACTTTGTTTCATTGTCAAAGAAAAAACAGGAAGTGGTAGAGACTGGAGAGAACTAGAGAGGGCAAGACCCAAGTGAAATGGGCTGTTGCTATTCAGCACCAGCTACTTTGTGTCACATTGGAAGGTGACCCAAGTGTTGCCAGAATCTGATTTTTCAATGGAAACCGGAAATTTTGTGTGTATGAATCACCCAACTTTAGATGATGGAACCAATTTACACTTGAAAAGCCCTCTTTGGGTCAACATTGTGCAAGACATAAAACACCCATCTGTGGACCAGGTATAAACTTCAAGCTACAAGTAGAAAACCACTGGTCTAAATGTTAATGAGTGAGTATTCAAACTCATCAGAGAGTATCAAAGAAAAGGTCAGTATCCAAAATATATCAAGAACTTACAAAACTCAACACCAAAAAACCAAATAAACTAATTTTAAAATGGGTAGAAGAGATGAACAGATATTTCACTATAGAAAACATACAAACTGCCAACAGACACATGAAAAGATGCTCAATAACACCCAGCATCAGGCAAATGCAAATCAAAACCACAATGAAGATACCACCTCACACCTGTTAGAATGGCTAAAATCAAAAACACAAGGAACAACAAGTGTTGGAGAGGATGTGGAGAAAAAGAAACCCTCATGCACTTTTGGTGGGAATGAAAACTGATGTACCCACTGTGGAAAACAGTATGGAGGTTGCTCAAGACATTAAAAATAAAAATTATCATATAATTACAGTAATTCTACTACTAGGTATTCACTCAAAGACTACACAAACACTAATTAGAAGGAATATATGCAACCTTACAGCCACTGCAACATTATTTATAATAGTCAAAATATGGAACTAATTCAAGTGTCCACTGAGACAAATGGATAAAGAAGATGTAGTATATACAATGGAATATTACCCAGCCAGGAGAAAGAATGAAATCTTGCCATTTGCAACAGTATGGAAGGTTCTAGAGGTATAATGCTAAGTGAAATAAATCAGTCAGAGAAAGACAATTATCATATGAATTCACTCATATGTGGAATTTAAGAAACAAACAAAAAAGAAACAAACCAAAAAAACAAAAACAAAAACAAAAAACCAAGAATCTTAACTATAGAGAATAAGCTGTTGGTTAGCAGAGGGGAGGTGAGTGGGAGGATGGGAGAAACAGGTGAAGGGCATTAAAAGTACACTTATCATGAAGACTACTGAGTAACATAGAGAATTGTTGAGTCACTGTAACGTACACCTGAAATGAATATAAGACTGTTAACTATGAAAGAGGAAGGAAGGAAGGAAGGAAGGAAGGAAGGGAGGGAGGGAGGGAGGGAGGAAGGAAGGAAGGAAGGAAGGAAGGAAGGAAGGAAGGAAGGAAGGAAGGAAGGAAGGAAGGAAAGGGGCGCCTGGGTGGCGCAGTCGGTTAAGCGTCCGACTTCAGCCAGGTCACGATCTCGCGGTCCGTGAGTTCCAGCCCCGCGTCAGGCTCTGGGCTGATGGCTCGGAGCCTGGAGCCTGTTTCCGATTCTGTGTCTCCCTCTCTCTCTGCCCCTCCCCCGTTCATGCTCTGTCTCTGTCTGTCCCAAAAAATAAAAATAAAAACGTTGAAAAAAAAATTTAAAAAAAAAAAAAGAAAGGAGGAAGGAGGAAGGAAGAAGGAAAGGAGACTGATTCATCAAGGAGCTGTTACCAGGCAATAACCAACAAGCTATGAGCTAGGAAGCTTTAAGATTAGGGCCTCTTTTTAAAAATGTAAATTTACCTTTTATTTCTCTAAAAGATATTCATGCACAATTTGAAGGGAAAATGGTAACGAAAGCTTTAATAGGAAAAACAGTAGTCCTCCATCAAAAGAAAGCTAGAGTAGCCAAATTTATATCAGATAAACTAGATTTTAAAACAAAAACTATAATAAGAGAGGAAGAAGAGCAATATATCATAATAAAGGAGACTATCCAACAAGATCTAACAATTGTAAATATTTATGCATCCAACTTGAAACACCAAAATATATAAAATAATTAATAACAAACATAAAGCAACTCATTGGTAATCCTACAATAATAGTGAAGGACCTTAACACCCCATCTATAGCAATGGACAGACCATCTGAGCAAAAAAACCAACAAGGAAACAGTGGCTTTGAATGATACACTGTACCAGATGGACTTAACAAATACATTCAGAACATTTCATCCTAAAGCAGAATACACATTTTTTTCTAGTGCATGTGGGACATTCTTCAGAATAGATCACATACTAGGTCACAAATCAGGTTTCAGTCAAGTACAAAAAGAATGAAATTATACCATGCCTATTTTCTGACCACAATGCTATGAAGTCAACTATAAGAAAAAATTTGGAAAGACCACAAACACATGGAGGTTAAAGAACAAGTTACTCAAGGATGAATGGATTAATCAGAAAATTAAAGAAAAAATAAAAAAAAAAAACATGGAAACAAATGAAAACATGACAGTCCAAAACCTTTAGGATGTAGCAAAAGCAGTCATAATAGGGAGTATTTAGCAACACAGGCCTAATTTAAGAAGCAAGAAAAATCTCAGACAAACAGCCTTATCTTACATTTAAGGGAGCCAGAAAAAGAACAAAAAATGAAGTCTAAAGCCAGAAGAAGGAGAAAAATAATAAAGATTAGAGCAGAAAGAAGTAATATGGAAACAAACAACAACAACAACAAAAACAATAGGACAGATCAATGAAACCAGGATCTGGTTCTTTGACAAAATTAATATAATTACCAAATCTCTAGCCACACTTACCAAAAAGAAAAGAGAAAGAACCGAAATAAATAAAATCACAAATGACAGAGGAGAAATAACAACCAACACCATAAAAATACAATTATAAGAGAATATTATGAAAAATTACACAACAAATTGGTAATCTGTAAGAAATCGATGAATTCCTAGAAACATACCAACTACCAGAACTGAAACAGGAAGAAACATAAAACTATACATATCAATAACCAGCAAAGAAATGGAATCAGTAATTTAAAATCTCCCAACAAACAAAATCCAGGGCAAGATGGCTTCATAGGGGAATTCTATCAAACATTTAAAGAGTTAATATGGGGGCATGTGGGTGGTTCAGTCAGGTAAGTGTCTGATTCTTGATTTCATCTCAGGTCATGATCTCAGGGTCGTGGGATCGAGTTCCACATGGGGCTTTGCGCTGATAGCTTAGAGCCTGCTTGAGTTTCTTTCTCTTTCTGCCCCTCCCCAATTCATGGGCACACGCTTTCTCCCTCCTTCAAAATAAACATTTAAAAAAAAGGAGAGTTAATACCTATTCTTCTATTCTGAAAAATAGAAAAAGAAGGAAAACTTCCAATCACATCCCATTAGGCCAGCATTACCCTGATTCCAAAACCAGATAAAGATTCCACTAAAAAAGACAACTACAGGGGCGCCTGGGTGGCGCAGTCGGTTAAGCGTCCGACTTCAGCCAGGTCACGATCTCGCGGTCCGTGAGTTCGAGCCCCGCATCAGGCTCTGGGCTGATGGCTCGGAGCCTGGAGCCTGTTTCCGATTCTGTGTCTCCCTCTCTCTCTGCCCCTCCCCCGTTCATGCTCTGTCTCTCTCTGTCCCAAAAAATAAAAATAAAAAAAAAAAAGTTGAAAAAAAAAAAAAAGAACTACAGGACAATATCCCTGATGAAAATGGATGCAAAAGTTTTCAATAAAATACTAGCCAACTGAATCCAACAGTACATTAAAATAATAATTCACCACAATCAAATGGGATTTTTTTTCCTGAGCTGCAAGGGTGGTTCAATATTCACAAATCAACCAATGTGATACACCACATTAATAAAAGAAAGGATAAGAACCATATGGACCTTTCAATAGATGCAGAAAAAGCATATGGCAAAGTACAACATCCATTCATGATAAAAACCTCAACAAGGCAGGTTTAGAGGGAACATATCTCAACATCATAAAGGCCATGTAACAAAATCCCACAGCTGATATCATCCTCAATGAGGAACAAATGAGAGCTTGTCCTTTAAGGTCAGGAACAACAGAGGAATGCCCACTCTCAAAACTGTTATTTAATGTAGTCCTGGAAGTCCTAGCCCCAGCAATCAGACAGCAAAAAAATATAAAAGGCAGTCAAACTGGCAAACAAGAAGAAAAACTTTCACTATTTGCAGACAACATGATACTCTATATAGGAAACCCAAAAGACTCCTCCCCAAATTTTCTGGAACTGATATACAAATTCAATGAAGTCAGAGGACACAAAATCAAAGTACAGAAACCTGCTGCATTTCTATACACCAATAATGAAGCAACAGAAAGAGAAATGGAGGATTCAATCTCATTTACAATTGCACCAAAAACCATAAAATACCTAGGAATAAACTTAAGCAAAGAGGTAAAAGAGCTGTACTCTGAAAACTATACAACACTGATGAAAGAAAGTGAAGAGGACACAAAGAAATGGAAAAGCATTCAATACTCATGAATTGGAAGAACAAATATTATTAAAATGTTCATACTACCCAAAGCAGACTACACATTTAATGCAATCTCTATCAAAATATCACCAGCATCTTTCACAGAACTAGAACAAACAATCCTAAAATTTTCATGGAACCACAAAAGACCCTGGATAGCTAAACCCATCTTGAAAAAGAAGAGCAAAGCTGGAAGCATCATAATTTTGGACTTCAAATTATATTACAAAGTTTTACTGATCAAGACAGTTATAGTACTGGAACAAAAAGAGACACATAAGATCTTTGGAACAGAATAGAAAATCCAGAGATGAACCCACAACTATATGGTCAACTAATCTTTGACAAAGCAGGAAAGAATATCCAATGGAAAAAAGACAATCTTTTCAACAAATGGTGTTGGGAAAACTTGACTACAACATACAAAAGAAATAAAAGTGGACAACTTTATTACACCATACACAAAAATAAATTCAAAATGCATAAGAGACCTAAATCTAAGACAGGAAACCATCAAAATCCTAGAGGAGAACAAGGCAGTAACATCTTTGACATTCACCATAGCAATTTCTTACCAGACTCATCACTGGAGGCAAGGGAAACAAAAGCAAAAATAAACTCTTAGGACTTCATCAAGATAAAAAGCTTCTGCACAGCAAAGGAAACAATGAACAACACTAGAAAGCAACCATTAGAAAGGGAGAAGATATGTGCAAATGACCTGATACAGGGTTAATATCCAGAATCTGTAAAGAACTTATAAAACTGAACTTCCAAAAACAAGTGATCTAGTAAAAAATGGGCAGAAGACATAGGTAGACATTTTTCCAAAGAAGACATCCAGATGGCTAATAGATACATGAAAAGATGTTCAATATCACTCATCATCAGAGTTATACAAATCAAATTACAAAGAGATATCACCTCGCACCTGTCAGAATGGCTAAAATTAACAACACACAGGAAACAACAGGTGTTGGCGAGGACACTCTTGAGCTGTTGGGGGGGGTGCAAACTGGTATAGCCACTCTGGAGAACAGTATGGAGGTTCCTCAAAAAGTTAAAAATAAAATTACCCTACAATCCAGCAACTGCACTACTAGGTATTTACCCAAAGGACATAAAAATACTCATTCAAAGAGATAACATGCACCCCAGTTTTTATAGCAGCATTATCAACAATAGCCAAATTATGGAAAGAGCCCAAATGTCCATCGACTGACAAATGGGTAAAAAGTTGTGGTAAGTGTGCATATACGTGCGCGTGTGCGCGCGCGCGCGCACACACACACACACACACACACACACAATGGAATATTACTCAGCCATGTAAAAGAATGGCGTCTTGCCACTTGCAACAATTAAATTCCATTGTACATGTTTCCATTCACTATGACAGTGTTTAGGCAAATTTGGAGTATCTGTCCACCTTCCTCCCTTTATTTGAGCTCCCCTAAAATCTTTTACAATCTAAGTAAGATCACAGCACTTCTCTGTTTACAGTGTCCTAAGGCTTTCCATTATTTAAGTTAAAGCCAAAGTCATTATACCTTATAATGCCTTATATAACCTCTAAGTTAGCATCACTTACCACTTCCATCCCCACTGCTGTTTTATAACCACATGTGCTTCTTTGCTCTTCCTCTAAACTCAAGTACCGTCCCATCTTAAGACTTTGCATTTACTATTCTCTTTGCTAAGGAAACTCTTATCTCAGATATAAGTCTATCCTTACTTAATTCAAATCTCTGCTCAACTGTCACCTTACTAGAGAGGCCTTCGCAACCTCCATGTGTAAGGCAGCAACCTCTGGTCACTCTGGTCCTGTCTTCCTTAGCCCACTTTACTTTTCTTCATAACACATAATATACTCTGACATATTTGCCTGTTTTGTTTGTTTTTTGTTTCCTCCAGTGGAATGTGGGTATGGCACTTTTCATCTCCAGTACCTGGAATGGTACTTGACAGTTAGTAGATCCTCATTAAATACTCACTGGAAGGTTGAATTCCTAAAGCATTTGGTACTATTTCTGTGTTGCTCATTATACTCAGATTCACACTGCAGTTCACATTCACACCTGGTTTGTTTTGTATATTACACTGCCAGATTTCTGAGTAGTAACATTATGCAAAACCCCAGTATGAGCACATAAGAATGGAAGAGATAAACAAATGCATATTGTTGCAGAGAAACAAGATACATTCCTTGATAAGAAAGAGGATACTTAGAGGAATAAAGCATGCACATTTCGAAGAAATCAAATATATACAGAGATATCTTTTGTCCACTTAGTTCATCCAGAACTTTGAGAGGGATCAATAGCTTTTAAAATATATTGAAATACTGAGGACCTGACGAGACCCTTCTTTCTTTTATGTGATTCACCTTACTCAGCAGCCAGTATGCTCCATCTCATAATTGAGTCCTATTTAATTTAGTCCCGAATATTCTCAGACTTGGTTTATAATGAATAAAATAACTGAGAAGCAAAATAGGATGAAGTAATAATTTTTCCAAATATCTTTCCCCAGGGAAAATTCTGCTTGTTAGTACTAGCCTGAGTTGATCTGAAGGCTTATAAAGAGAAAATGAAAGATTTGTAAAAGGTTCTGTTTGTTTTAAGTAAAAGTAAGAACGCATTATTTTTATTCTCTAGGGGGAAAGTATGCAGCAACTTGATTCTACTCTTTCCACTGCAGCAGCCAGAAGCAATTTCTTCATAAGCATTTCCATTCTTTTTCTCCAAGTTCTCTATTAAGTATTTTAACAGCAAAATGTTTGCTAAAATAAACAGGGGAGTTACGTGAATATAAAACAAAAGTGAGTATTTAGGTTGTTTAGGTTAAAAAGGAAATCAATATGATCTACATGACTTCTACTTTTGTGAATTTATGGAGGTTGGTTTTTGTTTTTTTTTTTTTGTGGCCTAATAAATAATCAGTTGTACAAGTTTTATCAGAATACACAAAGAAAAAGTATTCTCTATTGTCAGGGTATTGTGTTTGAGACATGCTGATTAGGTCAACCACCTGATTTATCATATAATGCACTCTTACATATGTTGGGGTACCTCATCAATCATCAACTGACAGAGTTTATTTAAATTCACCTACAACTATTATGAATTTCCACTAGCATTTTGCTTTATGTATTTTTGTGGTATGACAGTTGGTAAATAAAGATGCCTCAAAGTTATAGACTTCTTGTGGACTGCATGCTTTATCATTTAAAGGGCCCTCTTTTTCTCATTTAATATTTGCTTGGAACTAAACCAATTCACCAAGTCCACTACTTTGTTAAATATCCAAATACATCCTTCATTCCATTAGTAACTATTTCAATATCTGGCTATTTTTTATTTCTAACTTTAGTCACAGTGCTACCATGATATACTGAAAACTCAGAACTAAATTATAAATTTAACCACCACCAGCACATGAAATAGTAAGGAAAAAGAAAAAAAAATGGGAAAACTGATTAAGTTCATAAATATACAAACAGCAAAATTGGAAACAAATGAAAATACACAGTTTGTAGTTAAAATTGATTCTTTAACTGGTACTGAGGTCAGAGTTGGTATGATCATAGAGCCATGTTCTTCAGATGGTAGAGTTGATACAAATCTTTTTTTCCTGTGGGGGGCTGAACTTTGGTAGTTGTGGTGGTTGTAGTTACTATTATTTTTTTTTTTTAATTTGTTCCTATTTATTATGGTCAGAGTAACCAAACAAAAAGTGGCCACACTTATCCATATATCAGCTGCCCCATACTAATTACTTCATATTTATTTGTTTACCACATTGACGGTCTCTCAGTCTCCTGCTTTTTTACCCAAAGTGCAGTTTCTCTTGTCCAGAATAGTTCTTGGATATGTACACTCAACGTTGACTTCCTGATTATTTTAGCTTCTCAGTCGACCATACTGGCTTTGGTAGCCTGTAGTTACTATTATTATTATTATCATAATCATCACCATCACTGGTTTGTTTGAAACCTCCATGAACATTTTCAACTGGATGTGTAAGTGCTAAGAGGCATCCTGAGATTTTCTGGAGTTTCACACATATGTCTCCTTTACTGTGTAATAACATCAATCATATTCACTCTGGAATCAGTCACCAAAGTTTATCAACTACCTTCTTAATAATGATTCAAGGGCAGGAGAAGCCCCAAAGGTCAACAGCATGAACAGCGAGGTCAACCGAACCATTATTTTGCACCCTTGTGAAAACATTCTTGCCTTTGGAAACCAAAAATTCTAAATTATCAAAAGCACAGACGGAGAGAATGAAAGCAAAATCTTTACAAGAGAGTGAAATAATGAAAAGTACTATGCCCTAAGTGGCTGTATTCTGGCTCTGGGGCAAAAGAAAGAATCAGATATTAGCTACCGGTTCAAAGCAGACAGAGCACCCTGTGGGACAGCACCTCAAATTTGAAAGTTGTTGTCCTACTGAAGTAATTTATTGACAACTGCACCATTTTGTAATGAATTCTTTAAGCATCAGCATGTTTTCCCACTTTTTCACTATAAAATGGTTTCTTTGTTAAGAGCAATGTATAAGGGATACAATAATGAGGAATAAGACATTTATGATTGTCTAAAAAAGACAAATCGGTATCTAGAATAAATGTTTATTCCAGGAAAGGGGAATTTGTGCCCCATCCATGCTGATGTGGTTGGTTTTACCCTCCCTAACATAAGGAAAAAGGGTCAGTTTTTGTCTCTGCTGTTAGCAGATGAGGCACTTAGCAATGGGGTTAACCAGTTCAACTTTGCGGAGCGAAAGCCAAAGTTTTTGTGAATCCTATAAATCCCATCTTCACCACCTGGGCCACTTATTAACCCAAAAAGCAAACAAAGCGCTGAGATAACTGGAAAGAATTACGCAGACATAAAAAACAAAAAAAAAAAAAAGTCATGTTGTCCACTTGATTACAGAAAGCCTGTTCTGCAAAGAGCGCCCTTGATGACGATTCAGATGGGACACAGGTGTTCTTATACTCTGGGCCCATTCTGAGAAGACTATCCTTAAAGTGGGCTCAAATCTAGTTCCTAGTCCTCAAATACTTCTTCCAATTATCTGACCATTCCATCTAAACATCAGCCACTGTTCATGAATCGGTTTATAGTCACACTTCTTGCCATCTTTTTCCAAGCCCTCCAGATATATATTAGGACAAAGCCAACAAGACACGACCACTTGCTTATTACAGTTCAAGGACACCCCGTGGATAGCGCAGGAGTTCATTTCTGGGTAGTACCATCATTTGTGCATACATACCTGCAAATCAGGTTTAGTAATTTACTTCCTCAGTCAACTCTGTCTCCGGGAACTTGACATGTGGCCACAGATACAGGCTGAGGCAGAGAGGGCTGGGCAACAGAAGGAGATGCACTCAACATCCAAGAGCACGCGTGTGTGGAGTATGCAACCTTTCAGCAGGCCTGGGCCTATGAGCCCCCCAGGGCTGCGGGGCCGCGGTCTGTCCAAACCACCTGACTATTGTTTTGGGTGAGGGGTCCCCCTCGCAATATGATCTGATACTTGGGACAGCAAAGGAGAGGACGGTGAATCCGCATTTGGTCACACGGCTTGTCTGGACACGGGCTTCTCCAAGAACCAGTACTCCCAGGTGTCTCTCATTCTACGACCCACAGTTCTCGCCAATGAAGGCTGCCGTGTTCCTGTATCTGACTTCAAGATGAATAAAGGTCTCTGCGCAGGTGTGAGCGGAGACCACGCCAGATGCCTGGTTTGCCTCAAGAATTCCCGAGTGGAGCCTGGAAACAGGCCTCTCCTGAACTGGGTCATGCCGCTGGGTTTCATCTCACCTCACTCCAGAGAGCGGCCACCCGCCAGCTTGCGCGGGATCCTGGGCGGGCGGATTGGCACGCGCACGCGCTCTCCGATGGCCCCGCCCCCTAGCAACCACGCCAGCAACCAGGATTCCCAAATGCCTCTTCCAGGAGGTTCCTGGCTATCCCCTTCCCGTCGTAACCTGGCAAAACTTTTGAATTCCCTCCAGCTCTGCCTTCATGGGGAACACGTGACATTAGGTAGGGTAGGGGTTGGAATTAGTTAGATGCCTCGGATACCTCATAAACCCCTACAGTGACCTGGCGCTTCCCTACCCTTCAACTGTTCCAAATCTCAGGTTCCCCGAACTTCAAGGCATGGGCATGGGCAGAACGGGCCTTTCCCCTAGGCGTTGGGCTTTGGGGCTATGCAGGCCTGTGGGGCCTTGGCGTGTCCAAACCTCCTGCATTTTGTCCTGTGTGGCGGGGGTCCCCTGCAATACGATCTGAAATGGGGACTACCAAGGTGGCGACAATCAGTCTGCTTTGGAACCTTCATGCAAACTACACAAATGATATAAAATAAGAAAGGTACAAGCATCTGAAACATCTGAAACAACAGTAGGGCTGTAAAAATGGGAATACCGAAGCTAGTGACATTTGTCCATCTCATTACATGTGTCTACAGAGTGAGAAGAAAATATAGGAGGTAGTGTCACATAGTGGTTAGGATTGTGAGCTCTGGAGACAGAGAATACCAGTCCAACCACTTAATAACTGAGTGATGGGTCAGCTAGTTTTTGGGCCTCATGTTTAACTATAAAAATGGCAATACTTGAGGTATGTACCTCATAAGGTTGTGGTGAGGCTTAACTAACATAATATATATAAAACATTTAGAATAGTACACAGCATATGAGAGAGCAGAGTAATGTTAGCTATCAAGATTTAGATTATAAAAAGAATCTTCCTTGGGATGCATGAGTATAAAAAAATACAAAATACAACGTAGGATGCAGATGATCTGGGGGAAGCAGAGAAGTGATAGATATAATTGTAAAGTTGAAAAAGCTGTAGAATAACTATATGAAAAGTATTAAACAATTTATATGCAGGTGAGAAAAAAGGGCTCCAACTGAGAGATAATCTCATTGGAGGACAGCAAAAGAGGAAAAAAAGTGCATGAAGGAAGGGAATAGCATCCCAAAAATTTAATGGAAGGAAAGCACAAAATAGCAATAACTTTTATAGAAAGAGAAAACACTCAAGAAAGAGGGATGAGGAAGAAACAGGAGAATTCAGAGGACAATTTAAAGGGTGAGAAGGAATAGGTGGCATCTACATTCAGTAGAAAGTTGGGGTGATGGGGATGGATGTGTTGTTAAATTGGATGTTGGGGCACCTGGGTGGCTTGGTCGGTTAAGCGTAGTACTCTAGATTTCTGCTCAGGTCATGATCTCATGGTTTGTGAGTTTGAGCCCCATATCCAGCTCTGGGCTGACAGCGCAGAGCCCGCTTGGAATTCTGTCTCCTGTATTCCTTTCTCTCTGCCCCTCCCCAGCTCATTCCCTGTCTCTCTCAAAAATAAATAAACTTTAAAAAAAAAAACAAAAAACCAGGTTGGATGTTGATCACAGGAGCAGACATAAAAAGGCTCTACTCTGTAAATGATGAGAAGTAAAATACCTCACGAGGACAGGGACAAAGTTATTACTTCAGGAAATTTTTACGATTACCTACTGTGTGCTACGTCCTATGCTAAATCCCACAACTAAAGAGGTAAATAAAACATAATCCCTGCTTTCCAGAGTTCAAAGTGTAGTGGAGGAAAGACAAGAAAAGCAACCAATTATAGTGCAGAAGGAATAAGTAACTGTAGAGTTTAAAACGTGGTTCTTTAAGAGAATAAAGGAAAACTACAAAAGAAGGAAGTGTGGTTAAACTGGAAAGACCGAATATAGCTTCCAAGAGGTTATTTTCCTCATTCATTTATTCATTCATTCAATGTTTAGCAATCCCATGCAATAATTCCTGATAGCATCTCAAAGAATGAATAGTGACTGGTCAGGAAGGCAAAGCAGAAAAAAGAAAGGGAGTGGGGGCATACTTGGTATACAGCTGGAATACAATGTGGACAGAGGATACTCTCCAGCTCACTTCCTTAAAGAGAAAAGGAATTGCTTGAGGGAAAAATGATGGAAAGGGGGAGTTACATATACAATAAAGTAGGAATTACACTGTCCTTACATTCGCATGGAAAATAATCGAGAAGCTGGAAAATAATGGAGTAGTATAGTTGCTTTATATTCTCCCTTTCCCTTTTTTAAATTTTTTTTTCAACGTTTATTTATTTTTGGGACAGAGAGAGACAGAGCATGAACGGGGGAGGGGCAGAGAGAGAGGGAGACACAGAATCGGAAACAGGCTCCAGGCTCTGAGCCATTAGCCCAGAGCCTGACGCGGGGCTCAAACTCAGGGACCGCGAGATCGTGATCTGGCTGAAGTCGGACGCTTAACCGACTGCGCCACCCAGGCGCCCCGCTCCCTTTCCCTTTCTAGGACTCCACTTTTTAGTGAAGTATATTCTCCCTTTCCCTTTCTAGGACTCCACTCTTATCTCCTGGTTCTTGTCCCCAAAAGCTGGTTTTTATGCACTGCATCAATTATACTACTTGTCCTCTGGCTTCTTGAAGGTTTCAGCCAATAGCAATGAGTAGTACCAGGAAATAAAGATGGGGTTATTTATTCCCCCCAGCTTCCTCTCGGCCAGGTCCTGCTTTGACAATTACTATGTTCCTCTACCTAAAACCACAGCTCCTTCTCACCAGTTCTGTCCCTCCGGTTGATACATTTTTAGAAGAGAGATAAGAGAAGTGGCAAGGTCTTTAAATGAAAATTGACATCATTCCCTCTGCCTCACTACACAATATATTGCAATTTAGAACATTCCAACCCAGGCCGTAATACCGTGAATCTCTATCCACGTTGAGGAGGACTTAAAAGAAGGCACTTTCACAGGCACATCAAATCTGGAAAACTTGAACATCTTGAAATAAATCCTTTAATATTTACCATGTGTTCACACTCGTTTAAGGTCTTAATATGATACCCATAGTTCATAAATCCAATTTGAAGACTGCTTTCTATATTAAATACTTATGGTTTATGAACATCATCATTCCTTTCCTAAAGCTATATAAAAGGGTGTTAGCTGCTCTCTCTTCTTTAAAGCCAGTTATTTCATCCTTTACCAAAAGATAGTAATTCCTGTTTCCTTCACCTCTAGTGGGCTTCCATCAACCATGTCCAAACCTAGTAAATATTCCCTTCCTTAAACTTTCTTCATTTCTGCATTTTGAGTATGCTATCTCTTTCCTGGCAGAAACATGACTAATAGAGCCAATGTAATGAAGTTTTATGAATCATGTCTTCATGCTTCTTTGCACCATTAACTGACCCCATGATTCAGGTAGTGGAATAATTTCATATATCCATTGGTTAATGTGGAAGACAAATATAGGTAGAAAAAAGAAGTTAATTAAGCTCTTAACAGAAAAGATCATCTTAAAAACTATGAGTCTTCATTTCAAGAGCTAGAGAAAAGATTTCCTTGAATTCCAAATGATTGACTTCTCATATTGAGAACCAAAGCCAAGAGAACTATAAATATGGGCTAGTAACATAAACCATAAAATAGGAAAAGATTCAATATTATGAGAATAGGGGTTTTTTTTGTTGTTTTTGTTTTTGTTTTTGTTTGCCAATGTGGAGCAGGGACGCTTTTTCAATTATAAAAGGAGGAGGTGGTATTTTGGAGAGAAATGTCTGAAAAAAAGTAGAAAAAAAAGCATAGACGCAAATGTGAAATCCTGTCTTCGGTTCTCCATTGGATTGAGATCCTCAGGATCAGCTGAAAGGAATTCCACATAGATTTTGGTGAATCTGAGAATAGATAAACTTATTCTTCACCTTGTGTGCTCTAAGGCTTTCCTGTGCCTCAGAGGAATACACATCTAAATAGTACCCAGGCAAGGGCTGAGTGGGTGACCTAGGCAAACGGTCCAGAGGCAAATTCCTGGAGTCCTTTATACACCACAGCAGTGATGGAAAGCATTAGGCAAGAGTCCCAGCAGGAAGAGAAGTATGACTAAGAAAGAATAAGGAAGACAAAGAAGATACAAATTACAGGGATATCTTTAGTATTATCTGATAGCTCAGGATGATAGGGATCAGGTGTGATGCTCTTCCTCAACAGAAGCCAAAACCAAGACCCAAAGGGTATGACCACATGGTAACTATCTCTTAGTGCCATAATGGTAAATGGCACATTAGACTCTAGGTATGTAACCAAGAAGTAAGAATGAGAAAGAGGAGGTGGGGACCTGGATTGGACTGGATATTTACCCAAAGTGATTGAATTCTAAAGCAGACATGACTGAGTTACTAGAATTGTCATATTTAAGTGTTCTACCATCAACAGAAATGGTAGTGCTTGATCTTTCTAATTGATTTATATGTAAATATTTTCATCTTCATACTTCTAAATATTGTGGATTGTCATAACTAGCAAAGATGTAGTGATGGACAGAATTCCAGAGCAAATCAAGCCCTTTATAGGCAAACAGAGCCATATTAGCATTCATACTCGTAGAAAGGTGACTGCTCTGGGTACAGGTAGGGATATAGGGGATGTTGGAGAAACTTTACACGAAGAAGGGGAAATCATCTGGGTTTTTGAGAATAGAATGGATTGCAACTAGAAATGAGTTAACTATAAGAAGAAACAACTGGATCATTAATTCTCCATCTTTTAATTTTGGTCAGAAAGCAATGTTAAAGGAGGGATTGATGAACAGAAAGAAATCACATAGTGCATCACCAAGGTAATTGGATTCTGCAGCCCATCTAAGTTGAATCCAAAGGTGAACCACAAGTATCTAAAATTTCTGCCAATCCTGTCCCTACACAAATAATGAATATAACAAAGAGATGGCACCTCGGAGAATAGTGACTTGAGATAATCACGGTAAATTCAATCTATTTACAGCTTCAGCCTAGCTCCAGCTCAACATAGCCTGGAAGGAATCTGCATAAACAGCCCTGAAACAAGCTGCTAGACACAGGAAAGGGCTTGCACCCTCTGAGAAATAAACAAAACATATACATTTAGTCTCCAAGATTCTTTTATAAATAATTATCAGAATATAATAAAATACATTAAAAACATAAAGAAAGTGGAAAGTGTGACTCAGAATCAAGAGAAGGAGTCAATAGAAGCAAACTTGCAAATAGGCAAGTTACTGACATTAGCAGACAAGGAATTTAATACAGTTATTAACAATATATTAAAATATTTAAAGGGAAATATGGATGTAATTGGTAAAGAGATGGGACACTTTAAGAAAAAAATAGGAACTCTAAAATAGAACTAGGTAGACATTTTAGATCTTAAAACTCAGTAACTGAAATAAAAATTTTAATGGATTGTTTTCCTTGCAATGCCCAATCTGTTTTTAAGTCATGATCCAGTGATAGCTGAGTAAAGTGAGGTTAAAACCAAAATAAAATATCAGAAAAACTAAAATTAGAAAGACTTACGTGTACTGAAGACATTATAAAGAAAAGTGGTTCTCATACATAGCTGGTAGGAGTACAAGTGAAATAGTAAACCACTCTGAACAACCCGTTGCACGTAGTAATAAGATTAAATATACACCTATTCTATACTCTAGCAATTTTATTCTTTGGATTACGTGGCGAAGGGAAACAAGGGCACATACACACAAAAAGGATTTATTCATGATAGCCCCAAACTGAAAACAATTCAAATATCCACCCATAGTATAATTGATTAAGAGTGTGGCATACTCAGTCAATGGAATACAGCAAAGAAAAAGAAAATTACTGTAACTACATGGGTAAATCACAAAAACGTTACACTGGACGAAACAAACAGGACTCAAAGGTATACCTACTGTATGCTTCTGTTTATATGAAATTCAGAAAGGGAACAAAACTAATTTATGGTGGCAGAGTTTAGGATGGTGGTTACGTCTGGGTGCACAGTTATTTACTAGAAAGCTTTAGGGAAAAACTACTGGGGAAAAGGGATATGTTTTGATCTGGGTGGAATTAATATGTTTACATATGAAAATTCATCGAGTTGTACTAAGATTTGTGCATTTTATTGAATTCACATGATACTGCAATAAATAAAAGGAGGACACACTTTAGCATCGGCTATTACAGCAAAGGAGACATTTTGAAAATTTCAGGATGACACAGCTAAATAAAAAAATAAAATAGCAAAATAATAAATATGATATGCTTAGAAATTGTCAGAATGTAGGACAATATCTATTAAGTGGCTACTGGTACCATATTTTGGGGGGTCTCTTATGTGAAATAGTTTACACACTCTCAAATCTTGGTGCCTGTATTACAGTCCTTCGTGTTCCATCTCCTGGCCAAGAGACCTGGGAAGAGTAACTTAATCTCTGTGTTTCTGCACCCTCATTTGTAAAATAGAGACAATCATAATACTTAACTCGTAAGGTTATTATAGAACAAAATGAGAAAATGTCTATAATCAGTAGAGTACTAGAAAATGACTAGACACCAATAAACTTATTATTTTTATTATTATTTGCAGTGTTATCTAAACCTGTATCCTTTTCAGATATAAATATTGGTTAAGAATAACCCATGTATCTTTTTCAAAGAAGGTCATAAATACCGGATAAGGAATTCTTTCATGATAAAATATTTCTGAGGATTTATTCTAAAAAGTAAGAAAAGATATGTAGGAAGGCAAACTCATTCAAACAGAAAGATCTAGGGAAGGGAGAGCACTTTACACTCTTATATGCATGCATGGAGAGACAATTTTATAGACAATATGTTGAAAATTTTCACAAAATTGAAGATAAAGGTCATAGACTTTAACACTTGGTTGTGAAAAATAATTCTAAATGCATGTTTATTCTTGTCGTTATCTAGCCCTTGTTTACAGAATAAATTCCAAAGTCCTTAGTATGACACTAAAGGTCTTTGGCCTTTTGTGGAGAAGATGATGCCTGCCTTCTCTCTTTTGTCCAGAAGGGTAATTTGCAGACTCTGTTGACTCTCCAGTGCATTCCTCTACCATGGCATTCCATGTGTTTTGCAAAGGCTCTTCTTCCTCTTTTGCTAGGCTATAATTTCCTTAAGGGCAACAGCCCTAAGAAATTAGCCCCAGAAATTAGCGCCGTGGTTATATGGAGAGGAACATAGTGGGCACACCAAAACTATTTACAGTATGAATAACTATTTAAAAGTCTAGAATTAATAAGAGAAAGTGGGAAGGGGAAAGTCAGAGAACACACACAGCTATCTAAAGTTATCAGAAACATTTATTCTTTACATCAACGTATAAAGTGGCGAGCAGGAGAGCCAGCATCTGCCTAAGGGGAGAATGCTGAGAAATAAAGATAAAAATAAACAACTTTATGTATCATTTTCAGAGCAATAAGCAGTTATTTGGAGCCATTCATCAACAATGACTTACGGGAGGAAAAACGATGATGATGATGATGATTTACTACAATGGAAAAAAAGAAAGGAAATAATTTTGAAAATCCCATTATTGAAAATTAAAAGTTTCTATGAATATTGAAATGTATGTAAATCAAAACTGTTCTGAATGATTAAAAAAAATCCCAAACATAGGGTACAGAAGAGGGTGATAGATTGAAAGGAAACAAATCACTAGATTTATAAAACCCATGTATGTATTATCTATTGGAGTATAAGTGATATGGTTTGGTTGTAGGACAATTTTAAACATGAGATTTATCTATCATTCTTTTATGTAAAAAAGAGTTCCTCTTTATTTTTCAGGTTATCTTATGAACGGATAAACAAAAATGCTGGATTTACCTGTGTGAAAGTGCCACATTCTTCAGAGCACTTGAAAATGGCTGGAAAGGTAAAGCAAGTAAACACGCTCTTCTGAGATTGAAGTTTCCTATGTCTAACACTTTTCTCTAATCACGACTCTTGATTGACACATTCTCCCATCATGGCATTTGCAGCCTGCTAGAAATCCTTTGTCTCTGTGAGAGACTGACAGGCAATGTTATAAAAAAAAGTGTGCTGTGAAGTGCTTTTTAAACCTATTTTCAATGAATACACCTGCCTTCTTGAGAAAAAAAAAAAAAGTTCAACTCTTGCTCCTTTTCTTTACAGTTCAGTACATCGTTTTGTTTATTTCAATTTGTCTGATGATACTGAGATTGAAATTTCAAGCTTCAGAGATAGTTGGTGTTTCTTTCCGTAGCTTTAATCTGCAGTTTTTAGGGGAGGGAGATGATGAAATAAATTTCTATGCATACTGAGTGTATTGTAGATTTAAAAGGGCCACATGTTCTTTATAATTATTTCCAATCCTCCTTCCTGAGTGACTTCCCTGATGAGCAAACAGAATGTGGCAAATTTCTTTTTTTTTTAATGTTTATTTACTTATTTTGAGAGAGAGAGAGAGAGAGAGAAAGAGCCTGAGCGGGGGAGGGAGACAGAATCCCAAGTAGGTTCTGCGCTTTCAGCACAGAGCCTGATGTGAGGCTCAAACCCACGAACTGTGAGATCGTGACCTGCGCCAAAATCAAGAGTCGGATATTTAAGCAACTGAGCCACCCAGGCGCCCAAGTGTGGCCGATTTCTAAAGGTAGGTTACAGGAAGATTTCCAGACTCTGTCTTGGTCTCCTGGAACACTTGTTCTTGGACCCCCAAGCTGCCTCGTATGAAGCTAACTATCCTGGGGCAACCATGCTTTCTGAAGCCCTAGTCACATGAAGAGGGCTCTGGAGGATGGGACACCATGTGGAGAGAAACAGCCAAGAGCAGCACAGCTCCAGAAATGGCAGTGAAGACTCTATCCTGGACGTGGACCCTCCTGCCCCAGCCATCCCAGCAGATGCCATGGGAATCCTCTGAGCCCTTCCTGTATTCCTGACCCACAACATTATGAGCAATAAAAAATGTTTGCTTTAAGCCACTAAAGCTTTTGGGAGTAGTTGATTGTGTAACAAGAGTTAACCAGAACAAACGGGAATCTAATGAAAACTTCTCAAAAAAATTTTTTATGTTTATTCATTTTTGAAAGAGAGAGAGAACACAAGCAGGGGAGGGGCGGAGAGATCGACAGAATCTGAAGCAGGCTCCAGGCTCTGAGCTGTCAGCACAGAGCCGGATGCAGGGCTCAAACTCACCAACAATGAGATCATGACCTGAGCCAAAGCTGAACGCTCAACCAACTGAGCCACCCAGGCGACCCTCTACTGAAAACTTCTTATAGATTTGTAACATCAACTCTGCCTTCTATTTGAGTTTCAGTAGAGCATTTGGATAAATAATGAAATAATGATTAAATTATAAAGGCTGGAAAAGTTGTCCAATTTGCATATAATAAGGTTACTCAGAGAATGTTAAACTAAAATACACCTTTTGAGTACAGAAATAATAGTAGTAACAAAAAATTGATATTCTTCACACCTATCCTTAATTTTCACCTAAGCAGTGATAAAGTGTCAAAATTTCTACTACCTAAAAATTTCTGCAGAATGTTGTGTGCCTTTTTGACCTGGCTTAGAACTGATGAGAGAAGAGGATGTCAAGTTCATAAAAATGACAAATGCTTCTGTCATTAGCAGATGCATTCATCTCTGTCAGGACAAAACCTTTGATTTGAAAGATAAGTTAAATAAAATTCTAATGCTGAAATTCCATTCCAATTGAGAATAACCCATTAATACCTAAACTTTCATTTGGGGTGAAATTGTTTTGTTTTGCTTTACTCATAAGTGTAGACACTTAACATAAAATAGTCACATTGCCACCTAAACAATAAAATCTCTACGAATGGTTCCATATCTCAAAGTAAACCACGACAGAGGGAATCCCTGTTACAAATGAGCAGTATTTTTTCAGGAGCAAGTTTCTAAGTTTTCTAGGCAAAAACATTAAGTCACTCTTGATTTTTATCCTCCCTTTTTTTTTAAAGAAAAAGTACTTAATCGCTTCTTTTAGTTTTCTGAATCAATATAAAAGTGAACCTTCAAAATCTAACTTCATGAGTTATTGACAGGTAAGAGAACAAGAAGACGAGAAACTCACCCTGATCTCCAAGGACTAAAAGAAGTTGCAGCATTTTGGGGGCGCCTGGGTGGCGCAGTCGGTTAAGCGTCCGACTTCAGCCAGGTCACGATCTCGCGGTCTGTGAGTTCGAGCCCCGCGTCGGGCTCTGTGCTGCCTGCTCAGAGCCTGGAGCCTGTTTCCGATTCTGTGTCTCCCTCTCTCTCTGACCCTCCCCCGTTCATGCTCTCTCTCTGTCTCAAAAATAAATAAACATTAAAAAAAAAAAAAAAAGAAGTTGCAGCATTTTGTTTCTAAGGTTTTTTTTTTTTTAATGTGTACTTATTTATTTTTTTGGAGAGAGAGAGAGAGAGAGCGCGAGCACAGCGGAGGGGCAGAGAAAAAAGGAAGACACAGAATCCGAAGCAGGTTCCAGGCTTCCAGCGGTCAGCAGAGCCCGACGTGGGGCTGCAACCCATGGACTGCAAGATCATGACTGACCTGAGCCGAAATCGAAGACTTAACCAATTGAGCCACCCAGACGCCTCAAGAAGATGAAGCATTTAGAAACAGGGACTGAGACAAAGTATAGTTACTTTCCGACCCAATAGAAAACCAGTGTATGGCTCCAGACCCTGCCATGTTGTGTCATATACTGTCACATAACTAAGAGGCGATCTTGCAAGTGAGTACACCGAGTTTCAGGAGACATTGTTCCATGACTCCTGTCATGTTTCTTTATGGTCAGAGCTTTCTGAGCAGACATTGCCAGAAACTGGGGTTAAGATGAAAGAGTGGCACACACACCATGGAAGCTAAATTGAGATACACCAGAGAGAAAGATTTACAGATATAGTGCCCCTCCAACAAGAGTTTAGGTTACAAGGGCAATGGTTCTGGCGTCCTTGCTCTCTTCTGGTCAGAGAGGATTTATTCATATTAGAAAGATAAGGTCT